>NC_090380.1:10894839-10902339 GCF_036365525.1 Heterodontus francisci | reverse complement strand
TGCTGGTGAGTTACTGATAAAGGGAGAGAGACAGAGAGAGCGAACTCCATACTGCAGGTGAGTTACTGATAGAGAGAGAGACAGACAGACAGAGAGAGGGAACCCCACACTGCTGGTGAGTTACTCACAGAGAGAGAGAGAGAGAGAGAGAGACAGAGAAAGGGAACTCCATACTGCTGGTGAGTTACTGATGGAGAGAGAGACAGAGAGAGGGAACTCCACACTGCTGGTGAGTTACTGATAGAGAGAGAGAGAGAGACAGAGAGAGGGAACTCCACACTGCTGGTGAGTTACTGATGGAGAGAGAGACAGAGAGAGGGAACTCCACACTGCTGGTGAGTTACTGATAGAGAGAGAGAGAGAGAGAGAGGGAAATCCACACGGCTGGTGAGTTACTGATGGAGAGAGAGACAGAGAGAGGGAACTCCACACTGCTGGTGAGTTACTGATGGAGAGAGAGACAGAGAGAGGGAACTCCACACTGCTGGTGAGTTACTGATAGAGAGAGAGAGAGAGAGAGAGGGAAATCCACACGGCTGGTGAGTTACTGATAGCGAGAGAGAGAGAGAGGGACAGAAAGAGGGAACTCTACACTGCTGGTGAGATACTGAGAGAGAGAGAGAGACAGAGGGAACTCCACACTGCTGGTGAGTTACTGATAGAGAGAGAGACAGAGAGAGGGAACTCCACACTGCTGGTGAGTTACTGATAGAGAGAGAGAGAGAGAGAGAGAGAGAGAGAGAGAGAGAGACAGAGAGAGGGAACTCCACACTGCTGGTGAGTTACTGATAGAGAGAGAGACAGAGACAGAGACAGAGAGAGGGAACTCCACTCTGCTGGTGAGATACTGATAGAGAGAGCGAGACAGAGAGAGGGAACTCCACACTGCTGGTGAGTTACTCACAGAGAGAGAGAGAGAGAGAGAGAGAGAGAGAGAGAGACAGAGAGAGGGAACTCCACACTGCTGGTGAGTTACTGATAGAGTGAGAGACAGAGACAAAGAGAAGGAACTCCACACTGCTGGTGAGTTACTGATAGAGAGAGAGAATGGAGACAGAGAGAAGAAACTGCACACTGCTGCTGAGTTACTGATAGAGAGAGACAGACAGAGAGAGGGAACTCCACACTGCTGGTGAGTTACTGATAGAGAGAGAGACAGAGAGAGACAGAGAGAGGGAACTCCACACTGCTTGTGAGTTACTGATAGAGAGAGAGACAGAGACAGAGAGAAGGAACTCCACACTGCTGCTGAGTTACTGATAGAGAGAGAGACAGAGAGAGACAGAGAGAAGAAACTGCACACTGCTGCTGAGTTACTGATAGAGAGAGAGAGACAGAGAGAGGGAACTCCACACTGCTGGTGAGATACTGATAGAGAGAGAGAGACAGACAGAGAGAGGGAACTCCACACTGCTGGTGAGATACTGATAGAGAGAGAGACAGAGAGACAGAGAGAAGGAACTCCACACTGTTGGGGAGTTACTGATAGAGAGAGAGAGAGAGAGAGGGAACTCCACACTGCTGGTGAGATACTGAGAGAGAGAGAGAGAGGGAGAGAGACATAGAGAGGGAACACCACACTGCTGGTGAGTTACTGATAGAGAGAGAGACAGAGAGAGGGAACTCCATTCTGCTGGTGAGTTACTGATAGAGAGAGAGAGAGAGAGAGAGAGACAGACAGAGAGAGGGAAATCCACACTGCCGGTGAGTTACTGATAGAGAGAGAGAGAGAGAGAGTGAGACAGACAGAGAGAGGGAAATCCACACTGCCGGTGAGTTACTGATAGAGAGAGAGAGACAGAGAGAGGGAACTCCATTCTGCTGGTGAGTTACTGATAGAGAGAGAGAGAGAGAGAGAGAGAGACAGACAGAGAGAGGGAACTCCACACTGCTGGTGAGTTACTGATAGAGAGAGAGAGAGAGAGAGAGACAGACAGAGAGAGGGAACTCCACACTGCTGGTGAGTTACTGATAGAGAGAGAGACAGAGAGAGGGAACTCCACTCTGCTGGTGAGATACTGATAGAGAGAGAGACAGAGAGAGGGAACTCCACTCTGCTGGTGAGATACTGATAGAGAGAGAGAGAGAGAGAGAGACAGACAGAGAGAGGGAACTCCACACTGCTGGTGAGTTACTGATAGAGAGAGAGACAGAGAGAGGGAACTCCACTCTGCTGGTGAGATACTGATAGAGAGAGCGAGCCAGAGAGAGGGAACTCCACACTGCTGGTGAGTTACTGATAGAGAGAGAGAGAGACAGACAGAGAGAGGGAACTCCACACTGCTGGTGAGTTACTGATAGAGAGAGAGAGAGACAGACAGAGAGAGGGAACTCCACACTGCTGGTGAGTTACTCACAGAGAGAGAGAGAGAGAGAGAGAGAGAGAGAGAGACAGAGAGAAGGAACTCCACACTGCTGGTGAGTTACTGTTAGAGAGAGAGAGAGAGAGACAGAGAGAGGAAACTCCACACTGCTGGTGAGATACTGATAGAGAGAGCGAGACAGAGAGAGACAGAGAGAGGGAACTCCACACTGCTGGTGAGTTACTGATAGAGAGAGAGACAGAGAGAGAGACAGAGAGAGGGAACTCCACACTGCTGGTGAGTTACTGATAGAGAGAGAGACAGAGACAGAGAGAAGAAACTGCACACTGCTGCTGAGTTACTGATAGAGAGAGAGAGAGAGAGAGGGAAATCCTCACGGCTGGTGAGTTACTGATAGCGAGAGAGAGAGGGACAGAGAGAGGGAACTCTACACTGCTGGTGAGTTACTGATAGAGAGAGAGAGACAGAGAGAGGGAACTCCACACTACTGGTGAGTTACTGATAGAGAGAGAGAGAGACAGAGAGAGGGAGCTCCACACGGCTGGTGAGTTACTGATAGAGAGAGAGAGACAGAGAGAGGGAACTCCACACTACTGGTGAGTTACTGAGAGAGAGAGGGTACTCCACACTGCTGGTGAGTTACTGATAGAGAGAGAGAGAGAGAGAGAGAGGGAACTCCACACTGCTGGTGAGTTACTGATAGAGAGAGTGAGAGAGAGAGAGACAGAGAGAGGGAACTCCACACTGCTGGTGAGTTACTGATATAGAGAGAGAGAGAGAGAGAGAGACAGAGAGAGGGAACTCCACCCTGCTGGCGAGTTACTGATAGAGAGAGAGAGAGACAGAGAGAGGGAACTCCACACGGCTGGTGAGTTACTGATAGAGAGAGAGAGACAGAGAGAGGGATCTCCACACTGCTGGTGAGTTACTGATAGAGAGAGAGAGAGAGAGAGAGAGGGAACTCCACACTGCTGGTGAGTTACTGATAGAGAGAGTGAGAGAGAGAGAGACAGAGAGAGGGAACTCCATACTGCTGGTGAGTTACTGATATAGAGAGAGAGAGAGAGAGAGAGAGAGAGACAGAGAGAGGGAACTCCACCCTGCTGGCGAGTTACTGATAGAGAGAGAGACACAGACAGAGAGAGAGAGGGAACTCCACCCTGCTGGTGAGTTACTGATAGAGAGAGAGACAGAGACAGAGAGAGGAAACTCCACACTGCTGGTGAGTTACTGATAGAGGGAGAGACAGAGAGAGACAGAGAGAGGGAACTGCTCACTGCTGGTGAGTTACTGATAGAGTGAGAGACAGGGACAAAGAGAAGGAACTCCACACTGCTGGTGAGTTACTGATAGAGAGAGAGAATGGAGAAAGAGAGAAGAAACTGCACACTGCTGCTGAGTTACTGATAGAGAGAGAGAGACAGAGAGAGGGAACTCCACACTGCTGGTGAGCTGATAGAGAGAGAGAGACAGACAGAGAGAGGGAACTCCACACTGCTGGTGAGTTACTGACAGAGAGAGAGACAGGGAGAGGGAACTCCACACTGCTGGTGAGTTACTGATGGAGAGAGAGATAGAGAGAGACAGAGAGAGGGAACTCCACACTGCTGGTGAGTTCCTGATAGAGAGAGAGACAGAGACAGAGAGAAGGAACTCCACACTGCTGGTGAGCTGATAGAGAGAGAGAGACAGACAGAGAGAGGGAACAACACACTGCTGGTGATATACTGATAGAGAGAGAGACAGAGAGAAGGAACTCCACACTGCTGGAGAGTTACTGATAGAGAGAGAGACAGAGAGAGAGACAGAGAGAGGGAACTCCACACTGCTGGTGAGTTACTGATAGAGAGAGAGAAGAGAGACAGAGAGAAGAAACTGCACACTGCTGCTGAGTTACTGAAAGAGAGAGAGAGACAGAGAGAGGGAACTCCACACTGCTGGTGAGCTGATAGAGAGAGAGAGACAGACAGAGAGAGGGAACAACACACTGCTGGTGATATACTGATAGAGAGAGAGACAGAGAGAAGGAACTCCACACTGCTGGGGAGTTACTGATAGAGAGAGAGACAGAGAGAGAGACAGAGAGAGGGAACTCCACACTGCTGGTGAGTTACTGATAGAGAGAGAGAGAGACAGACAGAGAGAGGGAACTCCACACTGCTGGTGAGTTACTCACAGAGAGAGAGAGAGAGAGAGAGAGAGAGAGACAGAGAGAGGGAACTCCACACTGCTGGTGAGTTACTGATAGAGAGAGAGAGAGACAGACAGAGAGAGGGAACTCCACACTGCTGGTGAGTTACTGTTAGAGAGAGAGAGAGAGACAGAGAGAGGAAACTCCACACTGCTGGTGAGATACTGATAGAGAGAGCGAGACAGAGAGAGGGAACTCCACACTGCTGGTGAGTTACTGATAGAGAGAGAGACAGAGAGAGAGACAGAGAGAGGGAACTCCACACTGCTGCTGAGTTACTGAAAGAGTGAGAGACAGAGAGAAGGAACTCCACACTGCTGGTGAGTTACTGATAGAGAGAGAGAAGAGAGACAGAGAGAAGAAACTGCACACTGCTGCTGAGTTACTGATAGAGAGAGAGAGAGAGAGAGAGAGAGAGAGAGGGAACTCCACACTGCTGGTGAGTTACTGATAGAGAGAGAGAATGGAGACAGAGAGAAGAAACTGCACACTGCTGCTGAGTTACTGATAGAGAGAGACAGACAGAGAGAGGGAACTCCACACTGCTGGTGAGTTACTGATAGAGAGAGAGACAGAGACAGAGAGAAGGAACTCCACACTGCTGCTGAGTTACTGATAGAGAGAAGAGAGACAGAGAGAAGAAACTGCACACTGCTGCTGAGTTACTGATAGAGAGACAGAGACAGAGAAAGGGAACTCCACACTGCTGGTGAGATACTGATAGAGAGAGAGAGACAGACAGAGAGAGGGAACTCCACACTGCTGGTGAGATACTGATAGAGAGAGAGACAGAGAGACAGAGAGAAGGAACTCCACACTGCTGGGGAGTTACTGACAGAGAGAGAGAGAGAGAGAGAGAGAGAGACAGAGAGAGGGAACTCCACACTGCTGGTGAGTTACTGATGGAGAGAGAGAGAGAGAGTGACAGACAGAGAGAGGGAAATCCACACTGCCGGTGAGTTACTGATAGAGAGAGAGAGAGAGACAGAGACAGAGAGAGGGAACTCCACACTGCTGGTGAGTTACTGATAGAGAGAGAGACAGAGAGAGGGAACTCCACTCTGCTGGTGAGATACTGATAGAGAGAGCGAGACAGGGAGAGGGACAGAGAGAGGGAACTCCACACTGCTGGTGAGTTACTGATAGAGAGAGAGAGAGACAGACAGAGAGAGGGAACTCCACACTGCTGGTGAGTTACAGATAGAGGGAGAGACAGAGAGAGACAGAGAGAGGGAACTGCTCACTGCTGGTGAGTTACTGTTAGAGAGAGAGAGAGAGAGACAGAGAGAGGAAACTCCACACTGCTGGTGAGTTACAGATAGAGGGAGAGACAGAGAGAGACAGAGAGAGGGAACTGCTCACTGCTGGTGAGTTACTGATAGAGTGAGAGACAGAGACAAAGAGAAGGAACTCCACACTGCTGGTGAGTTACTGATAGAGAGAGACAGAGAGAGGGAACTCCACACTGCTTGTGAGTTACTGATAGAGAGAGACACAGAGACAGAGAGAAGGAACTCCACACTGCTGCTGAGTTACTGATAGAGAGAGAGAGACAGGGAGAGGGAACTCCACACTGCTGGTGAGTTACTGATAGAGAGAGAGACAGAGAGAGACAGAGAGAGGGAACTCCACACTGCTTGTGAGTTACTGATAGAGAGAGACACAGAGACAGAGAGAAGGAACTCCACACTGCTGCTGAGTTACTGATAGAGAGAGAGAGACAGAGAGAGGGAACTCCACACTGCTGGTGAGATACTGATAGACAGAGAGAGACAGACAGAGAGAGGGAACTCCACACTGCTGGTGAGTTACTGATAGAGAGAGAGAAACAGAGAGAGGGAACTCCACACTGCTGGTGAGATACTGATAGACAGAGAGAGACAGACAGAGAGAGGGAACTCCACACTGCTGGTGAGATACTGATAGAGAGAGAGACAGAGAGACAGAGAGAAGAAACTGCACACTGCTGCTGAGTTACTGAGAGAGAGAGAGAGACAGAGAGAGGGAACTCCACACTGCTGGTGAGATACTGATAGACAGAGAGAGACAGACAGAGAGAGGGAACGCCACACTGCTGGTGAGATACTGATAGAGAGAGAGACAGAGAGACAGAGAGAAGGAACTCCACACTGTTGGGGAGTTACTGATAGAGAGAGAGAGAGAGAGAGAGAGGGAACTCCACACTGCTGGTGAGATACTGAGAGAGAGAGAGAGGGAGAGAGACATAGAGAGGGAACTCCACACTGCTGGTGAGTTACTGATAGAGAGAGAGAGAGAGAGAGAGAGAGAGAGAGACAGACAGAGAGAGGGAAATCCACACTGCTGGTGAGTTACTGATAGAGAGAGAGACAGAGAGAGGGAACTCCACACTGCTGGTGAGTTACTGATAGAGAGAGAGACAGAGAGAGGGAACTCCACACTGCTGGTGAGTTACTGATAGAGGGAGAGAGAGAGAGAGAGAGAGAGACAGAGAGAGGGAACTCCACACTGCTGGTGAGTTACTGATAGAGAGAGAGAGAGAGAGAGTGAGAGAGAGAGAGAGTGAGACAGACAGAGAGAGGGAAATCCACACTGCTGGTGAGTTACTGATAAAGAGAGAGAGAGAGAGAGAGAGGGAACTCCACACTGCTGGTGAGTTACTGATAGAGAGAGAGACAGAGAGAGGGAACTCCACACTGCTGGTGAGTTACTGATAGAGGGAGAGAGAGAGAGAGAGAGAGAGACAGAGAGAGGGAACTCCACACTGCTGGTGAGTTACTGATAGAGAGAGAGAGAGAGAGTGAGAGAGAGAGAGAGAGAGACAGACAGAGAGAGGGAAATCCACACTGCTGGTGAGTTACTGATAGAGAGAGAGAGAGAGAGAGAGAGGGAACTCCACACTGCTGGTGAGTTACTGATAGAGAGAGTGAGAGAGAGAGAGAGAGAGACAGAGAGAGGGAACTCCACACTGCTGGTGAGTTACTGATAGAGAGAGAGAGAGAGAGA
>NC_090380.1:10882339-10887339 GCF_036365525.1 Heterodontus francisci | reverse complement strand
AGAGAGAAGAAACTGCACACTGCTGCTGAGTTACTGATAGAGAGAGACAGACAGAGAGAGGGAACTCCACACTGCTGGTGAGTTACTGATAGAGAGAGAGACAGAGACAGAGAGAAGGAACTCCACACTGCTGCTGAGTTACTGATAGAGAGAGAGAAGAGAGACAGAGAGAAGAAACTGCACACTGCTGCTGAGTTACTGATAGAGAGACAGAGACAGAGAAAGAGAACTCCACACTGCTGGTGAGATACTGATAGAGAGAGAGACAGACAGAGAGAGGGAACTCCACACTGCTGGTGAGATACTGATAGAGAGAGAGACAGAGAGACAGAGAGAAGGAACTCCACACTGCTGGGGAGTTACTGACAGAGAGAGAGAGAGAGAGAGAGAGAGAGAGAGAGGGAACTCCACACTGCTGGTGAGTTACTGATGGAGAGAGAGAGAGAGAGTGACAGACAGAGAGAGGGAAATCCACACTGCCGGTGAGTTACTGATAGAGAGAGAGAGAGAGACAGAGACAGAGAGAGGGAACTCCACACTGCTGGTGAGTTACTAATAGAGAGGGAGACAGAGAGGGAACTCCACACTGCTGGTGAGTTACTGATAGAGAGAGAGAGAGAGAGAGAGAGACAGAGAGAGGGAACTCCACACTGCTGGTGAGTTACTGATGGAGAGAGAGAGAGAGAGTGACAGACAGAGAGAGGGAAATCCACACTGCCGGTGAGTTACTGATAGAGAGAGAGAGAGAGAGAGGGAACTCCACTCTGCTGGTGAGATACTGATAGAGAGAGCGAGACAGGGAGAGGGACAGAGAGAGGGAACTCCACACTGCTGGTGAGTTACTGATAGAGAGAGAGAGAGACAGACAGAGAGAGGGAACTCCACACTGCTGGTGAGTTACTCACAGAGAGAGAGAGAGAGAGAGAGAGAGAGACAGAGAGAGGGAACTCCACACTGCTGGTGAGTTACTGTTAGAGAGAGAGAGAGAGAGACAGAGAGAGGAAACTCCACACTGCTGGTGAGTTACTGATAGAGCGAGAGACAGAGAGAGACAGAGAGAGGGAACTGCTCACTGCTGGTGAGTTACTGATAGAGAGAGAGACAGAGACAGAGAGAGGGAACTCCACACTGCTGGTGAGTTACTGATAGAGAGAGAGACAGAGACAGAGAGAGGAAACTCCACACTGCTGGTGAGTTACTGATAGAGAGAGAGACAGAGACAGAGAGAGGGAACTTCACACTGCTGGTGAGTTACTGATAGAGAGAGAGACAGAGACAGAGAGAAGGAACTCCACACTGCTGGTGAGTTACTGATAGAGAGAGAGACAGAGAGAGACAGAGAGAGGGAACTGCTCACTGCTGGTGAGTTACTGATAGAGAGAGAGACAGAGA
Source organism: Heterodontus francisci (assembly GCF_036365525.1). Classification (NCBI taxonomy): domain Eukaryota; kingdom Metazoa; phylum Chordata; class Chondrichthyes; order Heterodontiformes; family Heterodontidae; genus Heterodontus; species Heterodontus francisci. Next base: position 10,885,947 of record NC_090380.1, on the reverse strand, counting down.
CAGAGAGAGGGAACTCCACACTGCTGGTGAGTTACTGATAGAGAGAGAGACAGAGACAGAGAGAGGGAACTTCACACTGCTGGTGAGTTACTGATAGAGAGAGAGACAGAGACAGAGAGAGGGAACTCCACACTGCTGGTGAGTTACTGATAGAGAGAGAGACAGAGACAGAGAGAAGGAACTCCACACTGCTGGTGAGTTACTGATAGAGAGAGAGACAGAGAGAGACAGAGAGAGGGAACTGCTCACTGCTGGTGAGTTACTGATAGAGAGAGAGACAGAGACAAAGAGAAGGAACTCCACACTGCTGGTGAGTTACTGATAGAGAGAGAGAATGGAGACAGAGAGAAGAAACTGCACACTGCTGGTGAGTTACTGATAGAGAGAGAGAAGAGAGACAGAGAGAAGAAACTGCACACTGCTGCTGAGTTACTGATCGAGAGAGAGACAGGGAGAGGGAACTCCACACTGCTGGTGAGTTACTGATTGAGAGAGAGACAGAGACAGAGAGAAGGAACTCCACACTGCTGCTGAGTTACTGATAGAGAGAGAGAAGAGAGACAGAGAGAAGAAACTGCACACTGCTGCTGAGTTACTGATCGAGAGAGAGAGACAGAGAGAGACAGAGAGAGGGAACTCCACACTGCTGGTGAGTTACTGATAGAGAGAGAGACAGAGACAGAGAGAAGGAACTCCACACTGCTGCTGAGTTACTGATAGAGAGAGAGAAGAGAGACAGAGAGAAGAAACTGCACACTGCTGCTGAGTTACTGATCGAGAGAGAGAGACAGAGAGAGGGAACTCCACACTGCTGGTGAGATACTGATAGAGAGAGAGAGACAGACAGAGAGAGGGAACTCCACACTGCTGGTGAGATACTGATAGAGAGAGAGACAGAGAGACAGAGAGAAGGAACTCCACACTGCTGGGGAGTTACTGATAGAGAGAGAGAGAGAGACAGAGGGAACTACAGACTGCTGGTGAGATACTGATAGAGAGAGAGAGAGAGAGAGAGACAGAGACAGAGAGAGGGAACTCCACACTGCTGGTGAGTTACTGATAGAGAGGGAGACAGAGAGAGGGAACTCCACACTGCTGGTGAGTTACTGATAGAGAGAGAGACAGAGAGAGAGAGACAGAGAGAGACAGAGAGAGGGAACTCCACACTGCTGGTGAGTTACTGATAGAGAGAGAGAGAGAGAGAGAGAGAGAGAGAGACAGACAGAGAGAGGGAACTCCACACTGCTGGTGAGTTACTGATAGAGAGAGAGAGAGAGAGAGAGAGAGAGAGACAGACAGAGAGAGGGAAATCCACACTGCCGGTGAGTTACTGATAGAGAGAGAGAGACAGAGACAGAGAGAGGGAACTCCACACTGCTGGTGAGTTACTGATAGAGAGAGAGACAGAGAGACGGAACTCCACTCTGCTGGTGAGATACTGATAGAGAGAGCGAGACAGAGAGAGGGAACTCCACACTGCTGGTGAGTTACTGATAGAGAGAGAGAGACAGAGAGAGGGAACTCCACACTACTGGTGAGTTACTGAGAGAGAGAGGGTACTCCACACTGCTGGTGAGTTACTGATAGAGAGAGAGAGACAGAGAGAGGGATCTCCACACTGCTGGTGAGTTACTGATAGAGAGAGAGAGAGAGAGAGAGAGAGGGAACTCCACACTGCTGGTGAGTTACTGATAGAGAGAGAGAATGGAGACAGAGAGAAGAAACTGCACACTGCTGCTGAGTTACTGATAGAGAGAGAGAGACAGAGAGAGGGAACTCCACACTGCTGGTGAGCTGATAGAGAGAGAGAGACAGACAGAGAGAGGGAACTCCACACTGCTGGTGAGTTACTGATAGAGAGAGAGACAGAGAGAGACAGAGAGAGGGAACTCCACACTGCTGGTGAGTTACTGATAGAGAGAGAGACAGAGACAGAGAGAAGGAACTCCACACTGCTGCTGAGTTACTGATAGAGAGAGAGAAGAGAGACAGAGAGAAGAAACTGCACACTGCTGCTGAGTTACTGATAGAGAGAGAGAGACAGAGAGAGGGAACTCCACACTGCTGGTGAGCTGATAGAGAGAGAGAGACAGACAGAGAGAGGGAACAACACACTGCTGGTGATATACTGATAGAGAGAGAGACAGAGAGAAGGAACTCCACACTGCTGGGGAGTTACTGATAGAGAGAGAGACAGAGAGAGAGACAGAGAGAGGGAACTCCACACTGCTGGTGAGTTACTGATAGAGAGAGAGAGAGACAGACAGAGAGAGGGAACTCCACACTGCTGGTGAGTTACTGTTAGAGAGAGAGAGAGAGACAGAGAGAGGAAACTCCACACTGCTGGTGAGATACTGATAGAGAGAGTGAGACAGAGAGAGGGAACTCCACACTGCTGGTGAGTTACTGATAGAGAGAGAGACAGAGAGAGAGACAGAGAGAGGGAACTCCACACTGCTGCTGAGTTACTGAAAGAGTGAGAGACAGAGAGAAGGAACTCCACACTGCTGGTGAGTTACTGATAGAGAGAGAGAAGAGAGACAGAGAGAAGAAACTGCACACTGCTGCTGAGTTACTGATAGAGAGAGAGAGAGAGAGAGAGAGAGAGAGAGGGAACTCCACACTGCTGGTGAGTTACTGAAAGAGAGAGAGAATGGAGACAGAGAGAAGAAACTGCACACTGCTGCTGAGTTACTGATAGAGAGAGACAGACAGAGAGAGGGAACTCCACACTGCTGGTGAGTTACTGATAGAGAGAGACAGACAGAGAGAAGGAACTCCACACTGCTGCTGAGTTACTGATAGAGAGAGAGAAGAGAGACAGAGAGAAGAAACTGCACACTGCTGCTGAGTTACTGATAGAGAGACAGAGACAGAGAAAGGGAACTCCACACTGCTGGTGAGATACTGATAGAGAGAGAGAGACAGACAGAGAGAGGGAACTCCACACTGCTGGTGAGATACTGATAGAGAGAGAGACAGAGAGACAGAGAGAAGGAACTCCACACTGCTGGGGAGTTACTGACAGAGAGAGAGAGAGAGAGAGAGAGAGAGAGAGAGAGAGGGAACTCCACACTGCTGGTGAGTTACTGATGGAGAGAGAGAGAGAGAGTGACAGACAGAGAGAGGGAAATCCACACTGCCGGTGAGTTACTCACAGAGAGAGAGAGAGAGACAGAGACAGAGAGAGGGAACTCCACACTGCTGGTGAGTTACTGATGGAGAGAGAGAGAGAGAGTGACAGACAGAGAGAGGGAAATCCACACTGCCGGTGAGTTACTGATAGAGAGAGAGAGAGAGACAGAGACAGAGAGAGGGAACTCCACACTGCTGGTGAGATACTGACAGAGAGAGCGAGACAGGGAGAGGGACAGAGAGAGGGAACTCCACACTGCTGGTGAGTTACTGATAGAGAGAGAGACAGAGAGAGGGAACTCAACTCTGCTGGTGAGATACTGATAGAGAGAGCGAGACAGGGAGAGGGACAGAGAGAGGGAACTCCACACTGCTGGTGAGTTACTGATAGAGAGAGAGAGAGACAGACAGAGAGAGGGAACTCCACACTGCTGGTGAGTTACTGATAGAGAGAGAGAGAGACAGACAGAGAG
>NC_090380.1:10867339-10877339 GCF_036365525.1 Heterodontus francisci | reverse complement strand
ACAGACAGAGAGAGGGAAATCCACACTGCCGGTGAGTTACTGATAGAGAGAGAGAGAGAGACAGAGACAGAGAGAGGGAACTCCACACTGCTGGTGAGTTACTAATAGAGAGGGAGACAGAGAGGGAACTCCACACTGCTGGTGAGTTACTGATAGAGAGAGAGAGAGAGAGAGAGAGACAGAGAGAGGGAAATCCACACTGCCGGTGAGTTACTGATAGAGAGAGAGAGAGAGACAGAGACAGAGAGAGGGAACTCCACACTGCTGGTGAGTTACTGATAGAGAGAGAGACAGAGAGAGGGAACTCCACTCTGCTGGTGAGTTACTGATAGAGAAAGAGACAGAGAGAGGGAACTCCACACTGCTGGTGAGTTACTCACAGAGAGAGAGAGAGAGAGAGAGAGAGAGACAGAGAGAGGGAACTCCACACTGCTGGTGAGTTACTGTTAGAGAGAGAGAGAGAGAGAGACAGAGAGAGGAAACTCCACACTGCTGGTGAGTTACTGATAGAGGGAGAGACAGAGAGAGACAGAGAGAGGGAACTGCTCACTGCTGGTGAGTTACTGATAGAGAGAGAGACAGAGACAGAGAGAGGGAACTCCACACTGCTGGTGAGTTACTGATAGAGAGAGAGACAGAGAGAGACAGAGAGAGGGAACTTCACACTGCTGGTGAGTTACTGATAGAGAGAGAGACAGAGACAGAGAGAAGGAACTCCACACTGCTGGTGAGTTACTGATAGAGAGAGAGAAGAGAGACAGAGAGAAGAAACTGCACACTGCTGGTGAGTTACTGATAGAGAGAGAGACAGAGACAAAGAGAAGGAACTCCACACTGCTGGTGAGTTACTGATAGAGAGAGAGAATGGAGACAGAGAGAAGAAACTGCACACTGCTGGTGAGTTACTGATAGAGAGAGAGAATAGAGACAGAGAGAAGAAACTGCACACTGCTGCTGAGTTACTGATCGAGAGAGAGACAGGGAGAGGGAACTCCACACTGCTGGTGAGTTACTGATTGAGAGAGAGACAGAGACAGAGAGAAGGAACTCCACACTGCTGCTGAGTTACTGATAGAGAGAGAGAAGAGAGACAGAGAGAAGAAACTGCACACTGCTGCTGAGTTACTGATCGAGAGAGAGAGACAGAGAGAGACAGAGAGAGGGAACTCCACACTGCTGGTGAGTTACTGATAGAGAGAGAGACAGAGACAGAGAGAAGGAACTCCACACTGCTGCTGAGTTACTGATAGAGAGAGAGAAGAGAGACAGAGAGAAGAAACTGCACACTGCTGCTGAGTTACTGATCGAGAGAGAGAGACAGAGAGAGGGAACTCCACACTGCTGGTGAGATACTGATAGAGAGAGAGAGACAGACAGAGAGAGGGAACTCCACACTGCTGGTGAGATACTGATAGAGAGAGAGACAGAGAGACAGAGAGAAGGAACTCCACACTGCTGGGGAGTTACTGATAGAGAGAGAGAGAGAGAGAGAGAGGGAACTACAGACTGCTGGTGAGATACTGATAGAGAGAGAGAGAGAGAGAGAGAGACAGAGACAGAGAGAGGGAACTCCACACTGCTGGTGAGTTACTGATAGAGAGGGAGACAGAGAGAGGGAACTCCACACTGCTGGTGAGTTACTGATAGAGAGAGAGACAGAGAGAGAGAGAGAGAGAGAGACAGAGAGAGGGAACTCCACACTGCTGGTGAGTTACTGATAGAGAGAGAGAGAGAGAGAGTGAGAGAGAGAGAGAGAGACAGAGAGAGGGAACTCCACACTGCTGGTGAGTTACTGATAGAGAGAGAGAGAGAGAGAGAGAGAGAGAGAGAGAGAGAGACAGACAGAGAGAGGGAAATCCACACTGCCGGTGAGTTACTGATAGAGAGAGAGAGACAGAGACAGAGAGAGGGAACTCCACACTGCTGGTGAGTTACTGATAGAGAGAGAGACAGAGAGACGGAACTCCACTCTGCTGGTGAGATACTGATAGAGAGAGCGAGACAGAGAGAGGGAACTCCACACTGCTGGTGAGTTACTGATAGAGAGAGAGAGACAGAGAGAGGGAACTCCACACTACTGGTGAGTTACTGAGAGAGAGAGGGTACTCCACACTGCTGGTGAGTTACTGATAGAGAGAGAGAGACAGAGAGAGGGATCTCCACACTGCTGGTGAGTTACTGATAGAGAGAGAGAGAGAGAGAGAGAGGGAACTCCACACTGCTGGTGAGTTACTGATAGAGAGAGAGAATGGAGACAGAGAGAAGAAACTGCACACTGCTGCTGAGTTACTGATAGAGAGAGAGAGACAGAGAGAGGGAACTCCACACTGCTGGTGAGCTGATAGAGAGAGAGAGACAGACAGAGAGAGGGAACTCCACACTGCTGGTGAGTTACTGACAGAGAGAGAGACAGGGAGAGGGAACTCCACACTGCTGGTGAGTTACTGATAGAGAGAGAGACAGAGAGAGACAGAGAGAGGGAACTCCACACTGCTGGTGAGTTACTGATAGAGAGAGAGACAGAGACAGAGAGAAGGAACTCCACACTGCTGCTGAGTTACTGATAGAGAGAGAGAAGAGAGACAGAGAGAAGAAACTGCACACTGCTGCTGAGTTACTGATAGAGAGAGAGAGACAGAGAGAGGGAACTCCACACTGCTGGTGAGCTGATAGAGAGAGAGAGACAGACAGAGAGAGGGAACAACACACTGCTGGTGATATACTGATAGAGAGAGAGACAGAGAGAAGGAACTCCACACTGCTGGGGAGTTACTGATAGAGAGAGAGACAGAGAGAGAGACAGAGAGAGGGAACTCCACACTGCTGGTGAGTTACTGATAGAGAGAGAGAGAGACAGACAGAGAGAGGGAACTCCACACTGCTGGTGAGTTACTCACAGAGAGAGAGAGAGAGAGAGAGAGAGAGACAGAGAGAGGGAACTCCACACTGCTGGTGAGTTACTGATAGAGAGAGAGAGAGACAGACAGAGAGAGGGAACTCCACACTGCTGGTGAGTTACTGTTAGAGAGAGAGAGAGAGACAGAGAGAGGAAACTCCACACTGCTGGTGAGATACTGATAGAGAGAGCGAGACAGAGAGAGGGAACTCCACACTGCTGGTGAGTTACTGATAGAGAGAGAGACAGAGAGAGAGACAGAGAGAGGGAACTCCACACTGCTGCTGAGTTACTGAAAGAGTGAGAGACAGAGAGAAGGAACTCCACACTGCTGGTGAGTTACTGATAGAGAGAGAGAAGAGAGACAGAGAGAAGAAACTGCACACTGCTGCTGAGTTACTGATAGAGAGAGAGAGAGAGAGAGAGAGAGAGAGGGAACTCCACACTGCTGGTGAGTTACTGATAGAGAGAGAGAAGAGAGACAGAGAGAAGAAACTGCACACTGCTGCTGAGTTACTGATAGAGAGAGAGAGAGAGAGAGAGAGAGAGAGAGGGAACTCCACACTGCTGGTGAGTTACTGATAGAGAGAGAGAATGGAGACAGAGAGAAGAAACTGCACACTGCTGCTGAGTTACTGATAGAGAGAGACAGACAGAGAGAGGGAACTCCACACTGCTGGTGAGTTACTGATAGAGAGAGAGACAGAGACAGAGAGAAGGAACTCCACACTGCTGCTGAGTTACTGATAGAGAGAGAGAAGAGAGACAGAGAGAAGAAACTGCACACTGCTGCTGAGTTACTGATAGAGAGACAGAGACAGAGAAAGGGAACTCCACACTGCTGGTGAGATACTGATAGAGAGAGAGAGACAGACAGAGAGAGGGAACTCCACACTGCTGGGGAGTTACTGACAGAGAGAGAGAGAGAGAGAGAGAGACAGAGAGAGGGAACTCCACACTGCTGGTGAGTTACTGATGGAGAGAGAGAGAGAGAGTGACAGACAGAGAGAGGGAAATCCACACTGCCGGTGAGTTACTGATAGAGAGAGAGAGAGAGACAGAGACAGAGAGAGGGAACTCCACACTGCTGGTGAGTTACTAATAGAGAGGGAGACAGAGAGGGAACTCCACACTGCTGGTGAGTTACTGATAGAGAGAGAGAGAGAAAGAGAGAGACAGAGAGAGGGAACTCCACACTGCTGGTGAGTTACTGATGGAGAGAGAGAGAGAGAGTGACAGACAGAGAGAGGGAAATCCACACTGCCGGTGAGTTACTGATAGAGAGAGAGAGAGAGACAGAGACAGAGAGAGGGAACTCCACACTGCTGGTGAGTTACTGATAGAGAGAGAGACAGAGAGAGGGAACTCAACTCTGCTGGTGAGATACTGATAGAGAGAGCGAGACAGGGAGAGGGACAGAGAGAGGGAACTCCACACTGCTGGTGAGTTACTGATAGAGAGAGAGAGAGACAGACAGAGAGAGGGAACTCCACACTGCTGGTGAGTTACTCACAGAGAGAGAGAGAGAGAGAGACAGAGAGAGACAGAGAGAGGGAACTCCACACTGCTGGTGAGTTACTGTTAGAGAGAGAGAGAGAGAGAGAGAGGAAACTCCACACTGCTGGTGAGTTACTGATAGAGGGAGAGACAGAGAGAGACAGAGAGAGGGAACTGCTCACTGCTGGTGAGTTACTGATAGAGAGAGAGACAGAGACAGAGAGAGGGAACTCCACACTGCTGGTGAGTTACTGATAGAGAGAGAGACAGAGAGAGACAGAGAGAGGGAACTTCACACTGCTGGTGAGTTACTGATAGAGAGAGAGACAGAGACAGAGAGAAGGAACTCCACACTGCTGGTGAGTTACTGATAGAGAGAGAGAAGAGAGACAGAGAGAAGAAACTGCACACTGCTGGTGAGTTACTGATAGAGAGAGAGACAGAGACAAAGAGAAGGAACTCCACACTGCTGGTGAGTTACTGATAGAGAGAGAGAATGGAGACAGAGAGAAGAAACTGCACACTGCTGGTGAGTTACTGATAGAGAGAGAGAAGAGAGACAGAGAGAAGAAACTGCACACTGCTGCTGAGTTACTGATCGAGAGAGAGACAGGGAGAGGGAACTCCACACTGCTGGTGAGTTACTGATTGAGAGAGAGACAGAGACAGAGAGAAGGAACTCCACACTGCTGCTGAGTTACTGATAGAGAGAGAGAAGAGAGACAGAGAGAAGAAACTGCACACTGCTGCTGAGTTACTGATCGAGAGAGAGAGACAGAGAGAGACAGAGAGAGGGAACTCCACACTGCTGGTGAGTTACTGATACAGAGAGAGACAGAGACAGAGAGAAGGAACTCCACACTGCTGCTGAGTTACTGATAGAGAGAGAGAAGAGAGACAGAGAGAAGAAACTGCACACTGCTGCTGAGTTACTGATCGAGAGAGAGAGACAGAGAGAGGGAACTCCACACTGCTGGTGAGATACTGATAGAGAGAGAGAGACAGACAGAGAGAGGGAACTCCACACTGCTGGTGAGATACTGATAGAGAGAGAGACAGAGAGACAGAGAGAAGGAACTCCACACTGCTGGGGAGTTACTGATAGAGAGAGAGAGAGAGAGAGAGAGGGAACTACAGACTGCTGGTGAGATACTGATAGAGAGAGAGAGAGAGAGAGAGAGACAGAGACAGAGAGAGGGAACAACACACTGCTGGTGATATACTGATAGAGAGAGAGACAGAGAGAAGGAACTCCACACTGCTGGTGAGTTACTGATAGAGAGAGAGAGAGACAGACAGAGAGAGGGAACTCCACACTGCTGGTGAGTTACTCACAGAGAGAGAGAGAGAGAGAGAGAGAGAGAGAGAGACAGAGAGAGGGAACTCCACACTGCTGGTGAGTTACTGATAGAGAGAGAGAGAGACAGACAGAGAGAGGGAACTCCACACTGCTGGTGAGTTACTGTTAGAGAGAGAGAGAGAGACAGAGAGAGGAAACTCCACACTGCTGGTGAGCTACTGATAGAGAGAGCGAGACAGAGAGAGGGAACTCCACACTGCTGGTGAGTTACTGATAGAGAGAGAGACAGAGAGAGAGACAGAGAGAGGGAACTCCACACTGCTGCTGAGTTACTGAAAGAGTGAGAGACAGAGAGAAGGAACTCCACACTGCTGGTGAGTTACTGATAGAGAGAGAGAAGAGAGACAGAGAGAAGAAACTGCACACTGCTGCTGAGTTACTGATAGAGAGAGAGATAGAGAGAGAGAGAGAGGGAACTCCACACTGCTGGTGAGTTACTGATAGAGAGAGAGAATGGAGACAGAGAGAAGAAACTGCACACTGCTGCTGAGTTACTGATAGAGAGAGACAGACAGAGAGAGGGAGCTCCACACGGCTGGTGATTTACTGATAGAGAGAGAGACAGAGACAGAGAGAAGGAACTCCACACTGCTGGTGAGTTACTGATAGAGAGAGAGACAGAGACAGAGAGAAGGAACTCCACACTGCTGCTGAGTTACTGATAGAGAGAGAGAAGAGAGACAGAGAGAAGAAACTGCACACTGCTGCTGAGTTACTGATAGAGAGACAGAGACAGAGAAAGGGAACTCCACACTGCTGGTGAGATACTGATAGAGAGAGAGAGACAGACAGAGAGAGGGAACTCCACACTGCTGGTGAGTTACTGATAGAGAGAGAGACAGAGACAGAGAGAAGGAACTCCACACTGCTGCTGAGTTACTGATAGAGAGAGAGAAGAGAGACAGAGAGAAGAAACTGCACACTGCTGCTGAGTTACTGATAGAGAGAGAGAGACAGAGAGAGGGAACTCCACACTGCTGGTGAGATACTGATAGAGAGAGAGAGACAGAGAAAGGGAACTCCACACTGCTGGTGAGATACTGATAGAGAGAGAGAGACAGACAGAGAGAGGGAACTCCACACTGCTGGTGAGATACTGATAGAGAGAGAGACAGAGAGACAGAGAGAAGGAACTCCACACTGCTGGGGAGTTACTGACAGAGAGAGAGAGAGAGAGAGAGAGAGACAGAGAGAGGGAACTCCACACTGCTGGTGAGTTACTGATGGAGAGAGAGAGAGAGAGTGACAGACAGAGAGAGGGAAATCCACACTGCCGGTGAGTTACTGATAGAGAGAGAGAGAGAGACAGAGACAGAGAGAGGGAACTCCACACTGCTGGTGAGTTACTAATAGAGAGGGAGACAGAGAGGGAACTCCACAATGCTGGTGAGTTACTGATAGAGAGAGAGAGAGAGAGAGAGAGACAGAGAGAGGGAAATCCACACTGCCGGTGAGTTACTGATAGAGAGAGAGAGAGAGACAGAGACAGAGAGAGGGAACTCCACACTGCTGGTGAGTTACTGATAGAGAGAGAGACAGAGAGAGGGAACTCCACTCTGCTGGTGAGATACTGATAGAGAGAGCGAGACAGGGAGAGGGACAGAGAGAGGGAACTCCACACTGCTGGTGAGTTACTGATAGAGAGAGAGAGAGACAGACAGAGAGAGGGAACTCCACACTGCTGGTGAGTTACTCACAGAGAGAGAGAGAGAGAGAGAGAGAGAGACAGAGAGAGGGAACTCCACACTGCTGGTGAGTTACTGTTAGAGAGAGAGAGAGAGAGACAGAGAGAGGAAACTCCACACTGCTGGTGAGTTACTGATAGAGGGAGAGACAGAGAGAGACAGAGAGAGGGAACTGCTCACTGCTGGTGAGTTACTGATAGAGAGAGAGACAGAGACAGAGAGTGGGAACTCCACACTGCTGGTGAGTTACTGATAGAGAGAGAGACAGAGAGAGACAGAGAGAGGGAACTTCACACTGCTGGTGAGTTACTGATAGAGAGAGAGACAGAGACAGAGAGAAGGAACTCCACACTGCTGGTGAGTTACTGATAGAGAGAGAGAAGAGAGACAGAGAGAAGAAACTGCACACTGCTGGTGAGTTACTGATAGAGAGAGAGACAGAGAGAGACAGAGAGAGGGAACTGCTCACTGCTGGTGAGTTACTGATAGAGAGAGAGACAGAGACAAAGAGAAGGAACTCCACACTGCTGGTGAGTTACTGATAGAGAGAGAGAATGGAGACAGAGAGAAGAAACTGCACACTGCTGGTGAGTTACTGATAGAGAGAGAGAAGAGAGACAGAGAGAAGAAACTGCACACTGCTGCTGAGTTACTGATCGAGAGAGAGACTGGGAGAGGGAACTCCACACTGCTGGTGAGTTACTGATTGAGAGAGAGACAGAGACAGAGAGAAGGAACTCCACACTGCTGCTGAGTTACTGATAGAGAGAGAGAAGAGAGACAGAGAGAAGAAACTGCACACTGCTGCTGAGTTACTGATCGAGAGAGAGAGACAGAGAGAGACAGAGAGAGGGAACTCCACACTGCTGGTGAGTTACTGATAGAGAGAGAGACAGAGACAGAGAGAAGGAACTCCACACTGCTGCTGAGTTACTGATAGAGAGAGAGAAGAGAGACAGAGAGAAGAAACTGCACACTGCTGCTGAGTTACTGATCGAGAGAGAGAGACAGAGAGAGGGAACTCCACACTGCTGGTGAGATACTGATAGAGAGAGAGACAGAGAGAGAGAGGGAACTACAGACTGCTGGTGAGATACTGATAGAGAGAGAGAGAGAGAGAGAGAGAGAGAGACAGAGACAGAGAGAGGGAACTCCACACTGCTGGTGAGTTACTGATAGAGAGGGAGACAGAGAGAGGGAACTCCACACTGCTGGTGAGTTACTGATATAGAGAGAGACAGAGAGAGAGAGAGAGAGAGAGAGACAGAGAGAGGGAACTCCACACTGCTGGTGAGTTACTGATAGAGAGAGAGAGAGAGAGAGAGAGAGAGAGAGAGAGAGAGAGAGACAGAGAGAGGGAACTCCACACTGCTGGTGAGTTACTGATAGAGAGAGAGAGAGAGAGAGAGAGAGAGAGAGAGACAGACAGAGAGAGGGAAATCCACACTGCTGGTGAGATACTGATAGAGAGAGAGAGACAGACAGAGAGAGGGAACTCCACACTGCTGGTGAGATACTGATAGAGAGAGAGACAGAGAGACAGAGAGAAGGAACTCCACACTGCTGGGGAGTTACTGACAGAGAGAGAGAGAGAGAGAGAGAGAGACAGAGAGAGGGAACTCCACACTGCTGGTGAGTTACTGATGGAGAGAGAGAGAGAGAGTGACAGACAGAGAGAGGGAAATCCACACTGCCGGTGAGTTACTGATAGAGAGAGAGAGAGAGACAGAGACAGAGAGAGGGAACTCCACACTGCTGGTGAGTTACTAATAGAGAGGGAGACAGAGAGGGAACTCCACAATGCTGGTGAGTTACTGATAGAGAGAGAGAGAGAGAGAGAGAGACAGAGAGAGGGAAATCCACACTGCCGGTGAGTTACTGACAGAGAGAGAGAGAGAGACAGAGACAGAGAGAGGGAACTCCACACTGCTGGTGAGTTACTGATAGAGAGAGAGACAGAGAGAGGGAACTCCACTCTGCTGGTGAGATACTGATAGAGAGAGCGAGACAGGGAGAGGGACAGAGAGAGGGAACTCCACACTGCTGGTGAGTTACTGATAGAGAGAGAGAGAGACAGACAGAGAGAGGGAACTCCACACTGCTGGTGAGTTACTCACAGAGAGAGAGAGAGAGAGAGAGAGAGAGAGAGACAGAGAGAGGGAACTCCACACTGCTGGTGAGTTACTGTTAGAGAGAGAGAGAGAGAGACAGAGAGAGGAAACTCCACACTGCTGGTGAGTTACTGATAGAGGGAGAGACAGAGAGAGACAGAGAGAGGGAACTGCTCACTGCTGGTGAGTTACTGATAGAGAGAGAGACAGAGACAGAGAGTGGGAACTCCACACTGCTGGTGAGTTACTGATAGAGAGAGAGACAGAGAGAGACAGAGAGAGGGAACTTCACACTGCTGGTGAGTTACTGATAGAGAGAGAGACAGAGACAGAGAGAAGGAACTCCACACTGCTGGTGAGTTACTGATAGAGAGAGAGAAGAGAGACAGAGAGAAGAAACTGCACACTGCTGGTGAGTTACTGATAGAGAGAGAGACAGAGAGAGACAGAG
>NC_090380.1:10749839-10862339 GCF_036365525.1 Heterodontus francisci | reverse complement strand
GGTGAGTTACTGATAGAGAGAGAGAGAGAGAGACAGAGAGAGGGAAATCCAAACTGCTGGTGAGTTACTGATGGACAGAGAGACAGGGAGAGGGAACTCCACACTACTGGTGAGTTACTGAGAGAGAGAGGGAACGCCACACGGCTGGTGAGTTACTGATCGAGAGAGAGACAGAGACAGAGAGAGGGAACTCCACACTGCTGGTGAGTTAATAAAAGAGAGAGAGACAGACAGACAGAGGGAACTCCATAATGCTGGTAAGTTACTGATAGAGAGAGAGAGAGAGAGGGAAATCCACACTGCTGGTGAGATTCTGATAGAGAGAGAGACAGAGAGACAGAGAGAAGGAACTGCACACTGCTGCTGAGTTACTGATAGAGAGAGAGAGACAGAGAGAGGGAACTCCACACTGCTGGTGAGATACTGATAGAGAGAGAGAGACAGACAGAGAGAGGGAACTCCACACTGCTGGTGAGTTACTGATAGAGAGAGAGACAGAGACAGAGAGAAGGAACTCCACACTGCTGGTGAGTTACTGATGGAGAGAGAGAGGCAGGCAGAGAGAGCGAGACAGAGAGAGGGAACTCCACACTGCTGGTGAGTTAATGAAAGAGAGAGAGACAGATAGACAGAGGGAACTCCACACTGCTGGTGAGTTACTGATAGAGAGAGAGAGAGAGAGAGAGAGACAGAGAGAGGAAACTCCACCCTGCTGGCGAGTTACTGATAGAGAGAGAGACAGACAGACAGAGAGAGGGAACCCCACACTGCTGGTGAGTTACTCACAGAGAGAGAGAGAGAGACAGAGAGAGGGAACTCCACACTGCTGGTGAGTTACTGATAGAGAGAGAGAGAGAGAGAGACAGAGAGAGGAAACTCCACACTGCTGGTGAGTTACTGATAGAGAGAGAGACAGAGAGAGGGATCTCCACACTGCTGGTGAGTTACTGATAGAGAGAGAGAGAGAGAGACAGAGAGAGGGAACTCCACACTGCTGGTGAGTTACTGATAGAGAGAGAGAGACAGAGAGAGGGAACTCCACACTGCTGGTGAGTTACTGATAGAGAGAGAGACAGAGAGAGGGAACTCCACACTGCTGGTAAGTTACTGATAGAGAGAGAGAGAGAGAGGGAAATCCACACTGCTGGTGAGATACTGATAGAGAGAGAGAGACAGACAGAGAGAGGGAACTCCACACTGCTGGTGAGTTACTGATAGAGAGAGAGACAGACAGAGAGAGGGAACTCCACACTGCTGGTGAGATTCTGATAGAGAGAGAGACAGAGAGAGGGAACTCCACACTGCTGGTGAGTTACTGATAGAGAGAGAGACAGAGAGAGGGAACTCCACACTGCTGGTGAGTTACTGACAGAGAGAGAGAGAGAGAGACAGAGAGAGGGAACTCCACACTGCTGGTGAGTTACTGATCGAGAGAGAGAAGAGAGACAGAGAGAGGGAACTCCACACTGCTGGTGAGTTACTGATAGAGAGAGAGAAGAGAGACAGAGAGAGGGAACTCCACACGGCTGGTGAGTTACTGATAGAGAGAGAGAGAGAGAGAGAGAGACAGAGACAGAGAGATGGAACTCCACACTGCTGGTGAGTTACTGATAGAGAGAGAGAGACAGAGAGAGGGAACCCCACACGGCTGGTGAGTTACTGATAGAGAGAGAGAGACAGAGAGAGGGAACTCTACACTACTGGTGAGTTAATAAAAGAGAGAGAGAGAGACAGACAGAGGGAACTCCACACTGCTGGTGAGTTACTGATAGAGAGAGAGAGAGAGAGAGAGAGAGAGAGGGAACTCCACACTGCTGGTGAGTTACTGATAGAGAGAGAGAGACAGAGAGAGGGAACTCTACACTACTGGTGAGTTACTGATTGAGAGAGAGAGACAGAGAGAGGGAACTCCACACTGCTGGTAAGTTACTGATAGAGAGAGAGAGAGAGAGGGAAATCCACACTGCTGGTAAGTTACTGATAGAGAGAGAGAGAGAGAGGGAAATCCACACTGCTGGTGAGATACTGATAGAGAGAGAGAGACAGACAGAGAGAGGGAACTCCACACTGCTGGTGAGTTACTGATAGAGAGAGAGACAGACAGAGAGAGGGAACTCCACACTGCTGGTGAGATTCTGATAGAGAGAGAGACAGAGAGAGGGAACTCCACACTGCTGGTGAGTTACTGATAGAGAGAGAGACAGAGAGAGGGAACTCCACACTGCTGGTGAGTTACTGACAGAGAGAGAGAGAGAGAGACAGAGAGAGGGAACTCCACACTGCTGGTGAGTTACTGATCGAGAGAGAGAAGAGAGACAGAGAGAGGGAACTCCACACTGCTGGTGAGTTACTGATAGAGAGAGAGAAGAGAGACAGAGAGAGGGAACTCCACACGGCTGGTGAGTTACTGATAGAGAGAGAGAGAGAGAGAGAGAGACAGAGACAGAGAGATGGAACTCCACACTGCTGGTGAGTTACTGATAGAGAGAGAGAGACAGAGAGAGGGAACCCCACACGGCTGGTGAGTTACTGATAGAGAGAGAGAGACAGAGAGAGGGAACTCTACACTACTGGTGAGTTAATAAAAGAGAGAGAGAGAGACAGACAGAGGGAACTCCACACTGCTGGTGAGTTACTGATAGAGAGAGAGAGAGAGAGAGAGAGAGAGAGGGAACTCCACACTGCTGGTGAGTTACTGATAGAGAGAGAGAGACAGAGAGAGGGAACTCTACACTACTGGTGAGTTACTGATTGAGAGAGAGAGACAGAGAGAGGGAACTCCACACTGCTGTTGAGTTACTGATAGAGAGAGAGAGAGACAGAGAGAGGGAACTCTACACTACTGGTGAGTTACTGATTGAGAGAGAGAGAAAGAGAGAGGGAACTCCACACTGCTGGTGAGTTAATAAAAGAGAGAGAGAGAGACAGACAGAGGGAACTCCACACTGCTGGTAAGTTACTGATAGAGAGAGAGAGAGAGAGGGAAATCCACACTGCTGGTGAGATTCTGATAGAGAGAGAGAGAGAGAGACAGAGAGAAGGAACTGCACACTGCTGGTGAGATACTGATAGAGAGAGACAGACAGACAGAGAGAGGGAACTCCACACTGCTGGTGAGATACAGATAGAGAGAGAGAGACAGACAGAGAGAGGGAACTCCACACTGCTGGTGAGTTACTGATAGAGAGAGAGACAGACAGAGAGAGGGAACTCCACACTGCTGGTGAGATTCTGATAGAGAGAGAGACAGAGAGAGGGAACTCCACACTGCTGGTGAGTTACTGATAGAGAGTGAGAGAGAGAGACAGAGAGAGGGAACTCCACACTGCTGGTGAGTTACTGATAGAGAGAGAGAAGAGAGACAGAGAGAGGGAACTCCACACTGCTGGTGAGTTACTGATAGAGAGAGAGAAGAGAGACAGAGAGAGGGAACTCCACACTGCTGGTGAGTTACTGATAGAGAGAGAGACAGACAGAGAGAGGGAAATCCACACTGCTGGTGAGTTACTGATAGAGAGAGAGACAGAGAGACAGAGAGAGGGAACTCCACACTGCTGGTGAGTTACTGATAGAGAGAGGGAACTCCACACTGCTGGTGAGTTACTGATAGAGAGAGGGAACTCCACACTGCTGTTGAGTTACTGATGGAGAGAGAGAGACAGAGAGAGGGAGCTCCACTCTGCTGGTGAGTTACTGACAGATAGAGAGAGAGAGAGACAGAGAGTGAACTCCACACTGCTGGTGAGTTACTGATAGAGAGAGAGAGAGAGAGACAGAGAGAGGGAACTCCACACTGCTGGTGAGTTACTGATAGAGAGAGACAGAGAGAGACGGAGAGAGGGAACTCCACACTGCTGGTGAGTTACGGATAGTGAGAGAGAGGGACACAGAGAGAGGGATCTCCACACTGCTGGTGAGTTACTGATAGAGAGAGACAGAGAGAGACGGAGAGAGGGAACTCCACACTGCTGGTGAGTTACGGATAGTGAGAGAGAGGGACACAGAGAGAGGGATCTCCACACTGCTGGTGAGTTACTGATAGAGAGAGAGAGACAGAGAGACAGAGAGAGGGAACTCCCCACTGCCGGTGAGTTACTGATAGAGAGAGTGAGACAGAGAGAGGGAACTCCACACTGCTGGTGAGTTACTGAGAGAGAGAGAGAGACAGAGAGACAGAGAGAAGGAACTCCACACTGCTGGTGAGTTACTGATAGAGAGAGGGAACTCCACACTGCTGGTGAGTTACTGATAGAGAGAGACAGAGAGAGACGGAGAGAGGGAACTCCACACTGCTGGTGAGTTACTGATAGAGAGAGAGAGACAGAGAGAGGGAACTCCACTCTGCTGGTGAGTTACTGATAGATAGAGAGAGAGAGAGACAGAGAGAGGGAACTCCACACTGCTGGTGAGTTACTGATAGAGATAGAGAGAGAGAGAGACAGAGAGAGGGAACTCCACACTGCTGGTGAGTTACTGATAGAGAGAGAGAGACAGAGAGAGGGAACTCCACTCTGCTGGTGAGTTACTGATAGAGATAGAGAGAGAGAGAGACAGAGAGAGGGAACTCCACACTGCTGGTGAGTTACTGATAGAGAGAGAGAGACAGAGAGAGGGAACTCCACTCTGCTGGTGAGTTACTGATAGAGATAGAGAGAGAGAGAGACAGAGAGAGGGAACTCCACACTGCTGGTGAGTTACTGATAGAGAGAGGGAACTCCACACTACTGGTGAGTTACTGAGAGAGAGAGGGAACTCCACACTGCTGGTGAGTTACTGATAGAGAGAGAGAGACAGAGAGAGGGAACTCCACACTGCTGGTGAGTTACTGATAGAGATAGAGAGAGAGAGAGAGACAGAGAGAGGGAACTCCACACTGCTGGTGAGTTACTGTTAGAGAGAGAGAGAGAGAGACAGAGAGAGGAAATCCACACTGCCGGTGAGTTCCTGATAGAGAGAGAGAGAGACAGAGACAGAGAGAGGGAACTCCACACTGCTGGTGAGTTACTGATAGAGAGAGAGACAGAGAGACAGAGTGAGGGATCTCCACTCTGCTGGTGAGTTACTGATAGAGAGAGAGAGACAGAGAGAGGGAACTCCACACTGATGGTGAGTTACTGATAGAGAGAGAGAGAGACAGACAGAGAGAGGGAACCCCACACTGCTGGTGAGTTACTGATAGAGAGAGAGACAGAGAGAGGGAACTCCACACTGCTGGTGAGTTACTGATAGAGAGAGAGAGAGAGAGAGAGAGAGAGAGGGAAATCCACACGGCTGGTGAGTTACTGATAGCGAGAGAGAGAGACAGAGAGAGGGAGCTCCACACGGCTCGTGAGTTACTGATAGAGAGAGAGAGACAGAGAGAGGGAACTCCACACTACTGGTGAGTTACTGAGAGAGAGAGGGAACTCCACACTGCTGGTGAGTTACTGATAGAGAGAGAGAGAGAGAGACAGAGAGAGGGAAATCCACACGGCTGGTGAGTTACTGATAGCGAGAGAGAGAGACAGAGAGAGGGAACTCTACACTGCTGGTGAGTTACTGATAGAGTGAGAGAGAGACAGAGAGAGGGAGCTCCACACGGCTCGTGAGTTACTGATAGAGAGAGAGAGACAGAGAGAGGGAACTCCACACTACTGGTGAGTTACTGAGAGAGAGAGGGTACTCCACACTGCTGGTGAGTTACTGATAGAGAGAGAGAGAGAGAGAGAGAGACAGCGAGAGGAAACTCCACACTGCTGGTGAGTTACTGATAGAGAGAGAGACAGAGAGAGGGAACTCCACACTGCTGGTGAGTTACTGATAGAGAGAGAGAGAGAGAGACAGAGAGAGGGAAATCCAAACTGCTGGTGAGTTACTGATGGACAGAGAGACAGGGAGAGGGAACTCCACACTACTGGTGAGTTACTGAGAGAGAGAGGGAACGCCACACGACTGGTGAGTTACTGATCGAGAGAGAGACAGAGACAGAGAGAGGGAACTCCACACTGCTGGTGAGTTAATAAAAGAGAGAGAGACAGACAGACAGAGGGAACTCCATAATGCTGGTAAGTTACTGATAGAGAGAGAGAGAGAGAGGGAAATCCACACTGCTGGTGAGATTCTGATAGAGAGAGAGACAGAGAGACAGAGAGAAGGAACTGCACACTGCTGCTGAGTTACTGATAGAGAGAGAGAGACAGAGAGAGGGAACTCCACATTGCTGGTGAGATACTGATAGAGAGAGAGAGACAGACAGAGAGAGGGAACTCCACACTGCTGGTGAGTTACTGATAGAGAGAGAGACAGAGACAGAGAGAAGGAACTCCACACTGCTGGTGAGTTACTGATGGAGAGAGAGAGGCAGGCAGAGAGAGCGAGACAGAGAGAGGGAACTCCACACTGCTGGTGAGTTAATGAAAGAGAGAGAGACAGATAGACAGAGGGAACTCCACACTGCTGGTGAGTTACTGATAGAGAGAGAGAGAGAGAGAGAGAGAGACAGAGAGAGGAAACTCCACCCTGCTGGCGAGTTACTGATAGAGAGAGAGACAGACAGACAGAGAGAGGGAACCCCACACTGCTGGTGAGTTACTCACAGAGAGAGAGAGAGAGACAGAGAGAGGGAACTCCACACTGCTGGTGAGTTACTGATAGAGAGAGAGAGAGAGAGAGAGAGACAGAGAGAGGAAACTCCACACTGCTGGTGAGTTACTGATAGAGAGAGAGACAGAGAGAGGGAACTCCACACTGCTGGTGAGTTACTGATAGAGAGAGAGAGAGAGAGACAGAGAGAGGGAACTCCACACTGCTGGTGAGTTACTGATAGAGAGAGAGAGACAGAGAGAGGGAACTCCACACTGCTGGTGAGTTACTGATAGAGAGAGAGACAGAGAGAGGGAACTCCACACTGCTGGTAAGTTACTGATAGAGAGAGAGAGAGAGAGGGAAATCCACACTGCTGGTGAGATACTGATAGAGAGAGAGAGACAGACAGAGAGAGGGAACTCCACACTGCTGGTGAGTTACTGATAGAGAGAGAGACAGACAGAGAGAGGGAACTCCACACTGCTGGTGAGATTCTGATAGAGAGAGAGACAGAGAGAGGGAACTCCACACTGCTGGTGAGTTACTGATAGAGAGAGAGACAGAGAGAGGGAACTCCACACTGCTGGTGAGTTACTGACAGAGAGAGAGAGAGTGAGACAGAGAGAGGGAACTCCACACTGCTGGTGAGTTACTGATCGAGAGAGAGAAGAGAGACAGAGAGAGGGAACTCCACACTGCTGGTGAGTTACTGATAGAGAGAGAGAAGAGAGACAGAGAGAGGGAACTCCACACGGCTGGTGAGTTACTGATAGAGAGAGAGAGAGAGAGAGAGAGACAGAGACAGAGAGATGGAACTCCACACTGCTGGTGAGTTACTGATAGAGAGAGAGAGACAGAGAGAGGGAACCCCACACGGCTGGTGAGTTACTGATAGAGAGAGAGAGACAGAGAGAGGGAACTCTACACTACTGGTGAGTTAATAAAAGAGAGAGAGAGAGACAGACAGAGGGAACTCCACACTGCTGGTGAGTTACTGATAGAGAGAGAGAGAGAGAGAGAGAGAGGGAACTCCACACTGCTGGTGAGTTACTGATAGAGAGAGAGAGACAGAGAGAGGGAACTCTACACTACTGGTGAGTTACTGATTGAGAGAGAGAGACAGAGAGAGGGAACTCCACACTGCTGTTGAGTTACTGATAGAGAGAGAGACAGACAGAGAGAGGGAACTCTACACTACTGGTGAGTTACTGATTGAGAGAGAGAGAAAGAGAGAGGGAACTCCACACTGCTGGTGAGTTAATAAAAGAGAGAGAGAGAGACAGACAGAGGGAACTCCACACTGCTGGTAAGTTACTGATAGAGAGAGAGAGAGAGAGGGAAATCCACACTGCTGGTGAGATTCTGATAGAGAGAGAGAGAGAGAGACAGAGAGAAGGAACTGCACACTGCTGGTGAGATACTGATAGAGAGAGAGAGACAGACAGAGAGAGGGAACTCCACACTGCTGGTGAGATACAGATAGAGAGAGAGAGACAGACAGAGAGAGGGAACTCCACACTGCTGGTGAGTTACTGATAGAGAGAGAGACAGACAGAGAGAGGGAACTCCACACTGCTGGTGAGATTCTGATAGAGAGAGAGACAGAGAGAGGGAACTCCACACTGCTGGTGAGTTACTGATAGAGAGAGAGACAGAGAGAGGGAACTCCACACTGCTGGTGAGTTACTGATAGAGAGTGAGAGAGAGAGACAGAGAGAGGGAACTCCACACTGCTGGTGAGTTACTGATAGAGAGAGAGAAGAGAGACAGAGAGAGGGAACTCCACACTGCTGGTGAGTTACTGATAGAGAGAGAGAAGAGAGACAGAGAGAGGGAACTCCACACTGCTGGTGAGTTACTGATAGAGAGAGAGACAGACAGAGAGAGGGAAATCCACACTGCTGGTGAGTTACTGATAGAGAGAGAGACAGAGAGACAGAGACAGGGAACTCCACACTGCTGGTGATTTACTGATAGAGAGAGAGACAGAGAGACAGAGAGAGGGAACTCCACACTGCTGGTGAGTTACTGATAGAGAGAGGGAACTCCACACTGCTGGTGAGTTACTGATAGAGAGAGGGAACTCCACACTGCTGTTGAGTTACTGATGGAGAGAGAGAGACAGAGAGAGGGAGCTCCACTCTGCTGGTGAGTTACTGACAGATAGAGAGAGAGAGAGACAGAGAGTGAACTCCACACTGCTGGTGAGTTACTGATAGAGAGAGAGAGAGAGAGACAGAGAGAGGGAACTCCACACTGCTGGTGAGTTACTGATAGAGAGAGACAGAGAGAGACGGAGAGAGGGAACTCCACACTGCTGGTGAGTTACGGATAGTGAGAGAGAGGGACACAGAGAGAGGGATCTCCACACTGCTGGTGAGTTACTGATAGAGAGAGACAGAGAGAGACGGAGAGAGGGAACTCCACACTGCTGGTGAGTTACGGATAGTGAGAGAGAGGGACACAGAGAGAGGGATCTCCACACTGCTGGTGAGTTACTGATAGAGAGAGAGAGACAGAGAGACAGAGAGAGGGAACTCCCCACTGCCGGTGAGTTACTGATAGAGAGAGTGAGACAGAGAGAGGGAACTCCACACTGCTGGTGAGTTACTGAGAGAGAGAGAGAGACAGAGAGACAGAGAGAAGGAACTCCACACTGCTGGTGAGTTACTGATAGAGAGAGGGAACTCCACACTGCTGGTGAGTTACTGATAGAGAGAGACAGAGAGAGACGGAGAGAGGGAACTCCACACTGCTGGTGAGTTACTGATAGAGAGAGAGAGACAGAGAGAGGGAACTCCACTCTGCTGGTGAGTTACTGATAGATAGAGAGAGAGAGAGACAGAGAGAGGGAACTCCACACTGCTGGTGAGTTACTGATAGAGATAGAGAGAGAGAGAGACAGAGAGAGGGAACTCCACACTGCTGGTGAGTTACTGATAGAGAGAGAGAGACAGAGAGAGGGAACTCCACTCTGCTGGTGAGTTACTGATAGAGATAGAGAGAGAGAGAGACAGAGAGAGGGAACTCCACACTGCTGGTGAGTTACTGATAGAGAGAGAGAGACAGAGAGAGGGAACTCCACTCTGCTGGTGAGTTACTGATAGAGATAGAGAGAGAGAGAGAGACAGAGAGAGGGAACTCCACACTGCTGGTGAGTTACGGATAGTGAGAGAGAGGGACACAGAGAGAGGGATCTCCACACTGCTGGTGAGTTACTGACAGAGAGAGAGAGAGACAGACAGAGAGAGGGAACTCCACACTGCTGGTGAGTTACTGATAGAGAGAGAGAGACAGAGAGAGGGAACTCCACACTGCTGGTGAGTTACTGATAGAGATAGAGAGAGAGAGAGACAGAGAGAGGGAACTCCACACTGCTGGTGAGTTACTGATAGAGAGAGAGAGACAGAGAGAGGGAACTCCACACTGCTGGTGAGTTACTGATAGAGATAGAGAGAGAGAGAGAGACAGAGAGAGGGAACTCCACACTGCTGGTGAGTTACGGATAGTGAGAGAGAGGGACACAGAGAGAGGGATCTCCACACTGCTGGTGAGTTACTGACAGAGAGAGAGAGAGACAGACAGAGAGAGGGAACTCCACACTGCTGGTGAGTTACTGATAGAGAGAGTGAGACAGAGAGACAGAGAGAAGGAACACCACACTGCTGGTGAGTTACTGATATAGAGAGAGAGACAGGCAGAGAGAGAGAAACAGAGAGAGGGAACTCCACACTGCTGGTGAGTTACTGATAGAGAGAGAGACAGAGAGAGACAGAGAGAGGGAACTCCACACGGCTGGTGAGTTACTGATAGAGAGAGAGAGAGAGAGAGAGAGAGAGAGAGAGACAGGGAGAGGGAACTCCACACGGCTGGTGAGTTACTGAGAGAGAGAGAGAGGGAACTCCACACTGCTGGTGATTTACTGATAGAGAGAGAGAGAGAGACAGAGAGAGGTAACTGCACACTGCTGGTGAGTTACTGATAGAGAGAGAGAGAGAGACAGGGACAGACAGAGGGAAATCCACACTGCTGGTGAGTTACTGCCAGAGAGCGAGAGACAGAGAGAGACAGAGCGAGGGAACTCCACACTGCTGGTGAGTTACTGATAGAGAGAGAGAGGCTGAGAGAGAGAGGGAACTCCACACTGCTGGTGAGTTACTGATAGAGAGAGAGAGAGAGAGAGAAAGAGGGAGCGGGAACTCCACTCTGTTGTTGAGTTACTGATGGAGAGAGAGCGAGAGAGGGAGACAGGGAGAGGGAACTCCACACGGCTGGTGAGTTACTGAGAGAGAGAGAGAGGGAACTCCACACTGCTGGTGATTTACTGATAGAGAGAGAGAGACAGACAGAGAGAGGGAACTCCACACTGCTGGTGAGTTACTGATAGAGAGCGAGAGACAGAGATAGACAGAGCCAGGGAACTCCACACTGCCGGTGAGTTACTGATAGAGAGAGAGAGAGAGGCAGAGAGAGAGAGGGAACTCCACACTTCTGGTGAGTTACTGATAGAGAGAGAGAAAGAGAGAGAGAGAGAGAGGGGGAACTGCACACTGCTGGTGAGTTACTGACAGAGAGAGAGAGAGAGAGAAACACAGAGAGACAGAGAGAGGGAACTCCACACTGCTGGTGAGTTACTGATAGAGAGAGAGAGAGAGACAGAGAGAGGGAACTCCACACTGCTGGTGAGTTACTGAGAGAGAGAGAGAGAGAGAGAGAGAGAGAGACAGACAGAGAGAGGGAACTCCACACTGCTGGTGAGTTACTGATATAGAGAGAGAGACTGAGAGAGGGAACTCCACACTACTGGTGATTTACTGAGAGAGAGAAGGAACTCCACACTGCTGGTGAGTTACTGATAGAGAGAGAGAGAGAGACAGAGAGAGGGAACTCCACACTGCTGGTGAGTTACTGATAGAGAGAGAGAGACTGAGAGAGGGAACTCCACACTACTGGTGAGTTACTGAGAGAGAGAGGGAGAGACAGAGAGAGGGAACTCCACACTGCTGGTGAGTTACTGATAGACAGAGAGAGAGAGACAGGGACAGACAGAGGGAAATCCACACTGCTGGTGAGTTACTGATAGAGAGAGAGAGACTGAGAGAGAGATAGAGAGAGGGAACTCCACACTGCTGGTGAGTTACTGATAGAGAGAGAGACAGACAGAGAGAGGGAAATCCACACTGCCGGTGAGTTACTGATAGAGAGAGAGAGAGCGAGAGAGAGATAGAGAGAGGGAACTCCACACTGCTGGTGAGTTACTGATAGAGAGAGAGACAGACAGAGAGAGGGAAATCCACACTGCCGGTGAGTTACTGATAGAGAGAGAGAGAGACAGAGAGAGGGAACTCCACACTACTGGTGAGTTACTGAGAGAGAGAGGGAACTCCACACTGCTGGTGAGTTACTGATAGAGAGAGAGAGAGCGAGAGAGAGATAGAGAGAGGGATCTCCACACTGCTGGTGAGTTACTGATAGAGAGAGAGACAGACAGAGAGAGGGACATCCACACTGCCGGTGAGTTACTGATAGAGAGAGAGAGAGACAGAGACAGAGAGAGGGAACTCCACACTGCTGGTGAGTTACTGATAGAGAGAGAGAGAGAGAGACAGAGAGAGGGAACTCCACACTACTGGTGAGTTACTGAGAGAGAGAAGGATCTCCACACTGCTGGTGAGTTACTGATGGAGAGACAGACAGAGAGAGGGAACTCCACACTGCTGGTGAGTTATTGATAGAGAGCGAGACAGACAGAGAGAGGGAAATCCACACAGCTGGTGAAATACTGATAGAGAGAGAGAGAGGGGGAACTCCACACTGCTGGCGAGTTACTGAGAGAGATAGAGAGAGAGAGAGGGAACTTCACACTGCTGGTGAGTTACTGATAGAGAGAGAGAGAGAGAGAGGGGGAACTCCACACTGCTCGTGAGTTACTGAGAGCGAGAGAGAGAGAGAGGGAACTGCACACTGCCTGTGAGTTACTGAGAGAGAGAGAGAGAAAGAGACGGAGGGGGGTGCGGGGGGGGGGGGGGGGGAGGGGGCGGGGAATCTCCACACTGCTGCTGAGTTACTGGGAGAGAGAGAGGGAACTCCACACTGTTGGTGAGTTACAGAGAGTTAGAAACATAGAAACATAGAAAAATAGGAGCAGGAGTAGGCCATCCGACCCTTCAAGCCTGCTCCGCCTTTCAATATGATCATGGCTGATCATCCAAACTCAGTATCCTGTTCCCGCTTTCTCCCCGTATCTCTTGATTTCTTTAGCCTTAAGAACTCTATCTAACTCTTTTCTGGATATATTTATTGATTTGGCCTCAGCTGCTTTCTGTGGTAGAGAATTCCACAGGTTCACCACTCTCTGGGTGAAGAAATCCCTCCTCATCTCAGTCCTAAGTGGCTTACCCCTTATCCTTAGACTGTGACCCCTGGTCCTGGACTCCACCGCCATCGGGAACATCCTTCCTGCATCTAGTCTGTCCATTCCTGTTAGAATTTTGAAGGTTTCTATGAGATCCCCTCTCATTCTTCAAAACTCTAGTGAATGCAAGCTGAATCGACCCAATCTCTCTTCATAAGTCAGTCCTGCCATCCCAGGAATCAGTCTGGTGAACCTTCACTGCACTCCCTCCATAGCAAGAACATTCTTCCTCAGATAAGGAGAACAAAACTGCACACAATATTCCAGATGTGGTCTCACCAAGGCCCTGTATAATTGCAGCAAGGCATCCTTGCTCCTGTTCTCAAATCTCTCGCTATGAAGGCCAGCATACCATTTGCCTTCTTAACTGCCTGCTGCACCTGCATGCTTACTTTCAGTGACTGGTGCACAAGGACACCGAGGTCTCACTGCACCTCCCCCTTTCCCAATCTGTCGCCGTTCAGATAATAATTTGCCTTTCTGTTTTTGCCACCAATGTGGATAACCTCACATTTATCCACATTATACTGCATCTGCCATGTATTTGCCCACTCACTCAACCTTTCCAAATCACACTGGAGCTTCTCTGCATCCTCCTCACAGCTCACACTCCCACCCAGCTTTATGTCATCTGCAAACTTGGATATATTACATTTAATTCCCTCATCTATATCATTAATATATATTATGAATAGCTGGGGTCCTAGCACTGATTCCTGCGGTACCCCAATAGTCACTGCCTGCCACTCGGAAAAATAATCGTTTATTCCTACTCTTTGTTTCCTGTCTGTCAACCAGTTTTCTATCCATATCCGTACCTTACCTCCAATCCCATGTGCTTTAATTTTACATGCTAATCTCTTACGTGGGACCTTATCGAGAGCCTTCTGAAAGTCCAAATACACCACATCCACTTGTTCTCCCTTATCTATTCTTCTAGTTACATCCTCAGAAAAATTCCAGTAGATTTGTCAAGCATGATTTCCCATTCATAAATCCATGTTGACTTTGTCTGATCCTTGTTTTCCAAGTGCTCTGCTATTACATCTTTTATAATGGACTCTAACATTTTCCCCACTACTGATGTCAGGCTAACCAGTCTATAATTCCCTGTTTTCTCTCTACCTCCTTTTTTAAATAGTGAGGTTACATTAGCTACCCCCCAACCCTTGGAACTGTTCCAGACTCTATAGAATTGTGAAAAGTGACCAGCAATGCATCTACTATTTCTAGGGCCACTTCCTTAAGTACTCTGGGATGTAGATTATCAGGCCCTGGGGATTTATCGGCCGTCAATCCTATCAATCTCCCTAACACCATTTCTCTACTAATACTGATTTCATACAGTTCCTCCTTCTCACGAGACCCTGTGTTCCCCAACATTTCTGATATGATATTTGCATCCTCCTTTGTGAAGACAGAACCAAAGTATGTAAATAATTGGTCTGCCATTTCTTTGTTCCCCATTATAAATTCCCCTGTTTCTGACTGTAAGTGACCCACATTTGTCTTCACTAATCTTTTTCTCTTCACATATCTATAGAGGCTTTGACAATCAGCTTTTATGTTCTCTGCAAGCTTACTCTCATACTCTCTTTTCCCCTTCTTAATCAATCCCTTTGTCCTCCTTTGCTGAATTCTAAACTGTTCCCAATCCTCAGGTTTGCTGCTTGTTCTGTCCATTTTATATTTCTCCTAATTTCTTTTGTAAGCCAAAGTTGAGCCACCCTTCCTGTTTTATTTTTGTGAGAGAGAGAGAGGGAACTCCACACTGCTGGTGAGTTACTGAGAGAGAGAGAAAGAGAGAGACAAGTAACTCCACACTGCTGGTGAGTTAGAGAGAGGGAGAGATAGAGGGAAGTCCACACTGCTGGTGAGTTACTGAGAGAGAGAGAGATAGAGGGAACTCCACACTGCTGGTGAGTTACTGAGCGAGAGAGGGAGCGGGTACTGCACACTGCTGGTGTGTTATGTTGTCCATTGTTGTGCATAGATTGGGTGTTCTCTACGAAATCCCGGAGTCTTTATAAGGCGAAAGAATAATTTGTTTATTATATACATATAATTATTTACTCTCTCCACAAGCCTATCTAGCCAGCATACCTCGTGCTGCTTCTAGTCTCTTCCAAGCCTCTAGGTCTCGTATCTGTACCTTCTCATCTTCCTCTAGCTGAGGTAGGTTTCTGGGACAAAATCTTTTATTGTAATTGTGAGCTTGTGGTTCCTGTAGTACTTCTCTCTATCTTGGGCTTTTCATTCATCTTTGATGTCTAGCCACAGAAGTAGTTTTCTCGGTGAAATGGGAAGTTGGGTTTTTATCTTCCTCCCCATCAACAGCTCAGAAGATGATAGTCCACACAACGGAGTAGATAGATAGTTAATCAATGCCAGTGGAAGATCCTCATTCTTCAGCAATGCCTTTATGATCCTTACTCCTCCCTTGGCTTGACGTTCGACTGTGGATATCATGGTGAACTCGTAAGATGCTCAAATCCCCATTCTCTTGCAAATTGTGTGATGTATTCATTTGTAAACAGTGGTCCATTGCCTGGCACAACTTCATCAGGAATACTATGCATAGCAAAGATCTCCTGCAAAGCATGGAGAACAGATTCTGTTGTTGTTGAGTACAATCTTTTCACTTCAATCCATTATGAAAAATAATCGATCATGATTACATAGAATTTTCTCTTGTGCATAAATAAATCCATCCCTAGCATTCCCACGGTCTGGTTGGGAATTTTGTTGTAATCAGAGTTCTCTCTGTTCCAGTATTGCTAGTTCCCCTCCAAGCCACACACCATCCTGACTTGGAACTATATCGCCGTTCCTTCACTGTCGCTGGGTCAAAATCCTGGAACTCCCTTCCTAACAGCACTGTGGGTGTACCTACCCCACATGGACTGCAGCGGTTCAAGAAGTCAGCTCACCACCACTTTCTCAAGGGCAATTAGGGATGGGCAATAAAATGCTGGCCTAGCCAGCGACGCCCACATCCCATGAATGAATTTTAAAAAACACACTTTGTGTGTCTACAAACCTGCATTCGAAAAGTGTCCTTGCATTTATTATTAATTAATGACCTCATAGTGAAGGCACCCCTAGGCAGCAGTGATCATAGTATGATTGAATTTTACATTCAGTTTGAGGAAGAGAAGAGTGGGTCAAAGAATAGTATTTTAAACTTAAATAAGGGAAATTTTGAGAGCATGAAAGCAGAGCGAGCTAAAGGGAACTGGCAAAGTTGATTAAGGGATAGGTCAATGGAGATGCAGTGGCAAATATTTAAGGAGATATTTCAGAATACACAGAATAGATATATTCCAACGAGAAAGAAAAATTCCAAGGGGAGAACCCACCATCTGAGGTTAACTAAAAAAGTGAAAGATGGTATCAGAGTTAAAGAAAAAGCATATAATTGCGCAAAGATGGGTGGCAGGTCAGAAGATTGCATAGAATATAAAAAACAGCAGAGAATGGCAAAAAGATTGATAAGGAGGGAAAAATTAGAGTATGAGAGAAAGCTGGCGAGAAATATAAAGACAGATAGTAAGAGTTTCTATAGATATTTAAAAAAGAAAAGAGTTAACAAAGTGAGTGTTGGTCCTATAGAAAGTGAGTCTGGGGAATTAATAAGGGAATATAAGGCAATGGCAGATGAATTGAACAGGTATTTTGCATCGGTCATCACCGTAGTGGATAGAAGTAACATCCCAGAAATAGCTGTAAATCAGGAAATGGAAGGGATGGAGGAACTCAAGAAAATTACTGAGCAAATTGTTGGAGCTGCGGGTTGACAAGTGCCCCGGGTCCTGATGGACTTCATCCTAGGGTCTTAAAAGAAGTGGCTAGTGAGATAGCTGATGGGTTGGTTTTGATTTTCCAAAATTGCCTAGATACAGGGAAGGTTCCCTTAGATTGGAAAATAGTGAATGTAACTCCTTTATTCAAAAAGGGAAGGAGACAGAAAGCAGGAAACTACAGGCCAGTTAGCTTAACATCTGTCATAGGGAAAATGTTAGAAACTATTATGAAAGATGTTATAGCAAGACACTTAGAAAAATTCAAGGTAATCAGGCAGAGTCAACATGGTTTTGTGAAAGGGAAATCATGTTTAACCAATTTATTGGAGTTCTTTGAAGAAGTAACATGTGCTGTGGATAAAGGGGAACCGGTGGATGTACTGTACTTAGATTTCCAGAAGGCATTTGATAAGGAGCCACATCAAAAGGTTTTTGCAAAAAATAAAAGCTCATAGTGTAGGGGGTAACACATTGGCATGGATAGAAGATTGGCTAGCGAACAGGAAACAGAGAGTAGGCATAAATGGGTCATTTTCTGGTTGGCAAGATGTAATGTGTGTCACAGGGATCAGTGCTGGGGCCTCAACTTTTTACAGTTTATATAAATGACTTGGATGAAGGGGCTGAAGGTATGGTTGCTAACTTTGCTGATGACATACAGATAGGTAGGATAGTAAGTTGTGAAGAGGACACAAGGAGGCTGCAATGAGATATAGATAGGTTAAGTGAGTGGGCAAAGATCTGGCAAATGGAGTATAATGTGGGAAAATGTGAAATTGTCCATTTTGGCAGGAAGAATAAAAAAGAAGCATATTATCTAAACAGTGAGAGATTACAGAGCTTTGAGATGCAGAGGGATCTGGGTGTCCTAATGCATGAATCGCAAAAGGTTAGTATTCAGATACAGAAAGTAATTAGAAAGTTAATAGAATGTTATCATTTATCGCGAGGGGAATTGAATACAAAAGGAAGGAGGTTATGCTTCAGCTATACAGGGCATTGGTGAGACCACATCTGGAGTACTGTGTACAGTACCGATCTCCTTATTTAAGGAAGGATGTAAATGCATTGGAAGCAGTTCAGAGAAGGTTTAAGACAAAAACCGGGAATGGGCGGGCTCTCTTACAAGGAAAGATTGGACAGGCTGGGCTTGTACCCACTGGAATTTAGAAGAGTAAGAGGCGACTTGATTGAAACATATAGGATTCTGAGGGATCTTGACAGGGTGGATGTGGAAAGGATGTTTCCTCTTGTGGGAGAATAAAGAACTAGGGGTCACTGTTTAAAAATAAGGGGTCACCCATTTAAGACGGAGATGAGGAGAAATTTTTTCTCTCTGAAGATCATGAGTCTTTGGAACTCTCTTCCTCAAAAGGCGGTGGAAGCAGAGTCTTTGAATATTTTTAAGGCAGAGGTAGATAGATTCTTGATAAACAAGGGAGTTAAAGGTTATTGGGGGTAGGTAGAAATGTGGAGTTTAGGTTACAATCAGATCAGCCATGATCTTATTGAATGGTGGAGCAGGCTTGAGGGGCTGAGTGGCCTATTCCCGCTCCTAATTTATATGTTCGTATGTTCATATGATTGCAATCACATGTGTGATTCCTTCACATAACAAAAACATTCTCGAACTGTATGCTGATCATTTCACTGGTATCGGAAAGCTGTTACATGCAAGCTGCATGTAGAGCCTAATGTGCCCCAGTTGCGAATCAAAGGCGACAAATACCGTTTCATGTCAGGAAACTGACAGAGAAGGAACTTCAGTGCCTACTTGACCTGGACGTTATTGAAAAAATTGGGGATGAGCCGACCCTTTGGGTCTCACCCATACAAGTTGTCAAGAAACCCAAGAGTGAGAACCAGATTAGAATCTGTGTTGATATGTGACCACCAAACCAAGCCATACACCAAGAAAGACACTTGACAGCGACTGTCGATGACAACACAGAAAGAATGAATGGTGCTAAACACTTTGCTAAACATGACCTCAATGCAGCCTACCATCAAATCGAGCTTTGCTGAAGAATCGAGATATCTTACTGTATTCTCTACTCATATTGGAATTTTCTAATACAAGAGACTCAACTTTGGAGTCAGCTCAGCAATTGAAGTATTTCAGCACTTGATTCAATCTGTACTTCAAGGACTTGAAGGCACGCTGAACATCAGTGATGACATTCTCATCTATGACCGCACTGAAAAGGAAGTCAAGACACACCTACATGCATGCCTACAACGTCTCACAGAATGTAACCTCACCTTGATCAAAGACAAGTGCTTGTTCAATGAAAGAATTGAAATCTTCAGTCATGTGTTTAGTGATGGAGGAGTATCAGTAAATCCACAGAAAATGAAGCCATTGCAAATGCTGTGGATCCTCCAAATGTGCAGGAAATCCAGAGTCTGCTAGGACTAATCACGTATTGCAGTCATTGCATTCCTGACCTCGCTACACTATCTGCCCCCAGTGTGAACTGACAAAAGAGACTGCCAATTGGGAATGGATGAGATCACATAAACATGCAGTACACCAGATCAAATGCAATTTGTCAGCAAGTTGCGCAAATGCCTATTTCAACCCTGAGGAAACCACCGAACTAGTTGTGGATGCAAGCCCGGTTGGCTTAGGTACAGTTCTCGTGCAGAAAGACAGGACAGGTAACCCATCAATCATTGGCAGCAGATTGTTAACACCTGCAGAGCAACGTCATTTGCAAACAGAGAGAGAAGTGTTCCCAATCACATGGGGTATCTTACATTTTCAACTCTACTTATATGGAAACGAATTTAAAATAATAACTGATCATAGACTTATAGAATGTTAGCGTTTATCACGAGGGGAATTGATTACAAAAGTAGGGAGGTTATGCTTCAGCTATACAGGGCATTGGTGTGACCACATCTGGAGCACTGTGTATAGTACTGGTCTCCTTATTTAAGGAAGGATGTAAATGTGCTGGAGGCAGTACAGAGAAAGTTTACTAGACTAATACCTGGAATGGGTGGGCTGTCTTACGAGGAAAGATAGGACAGGCTAGGCTTGTATCCACTGGAATTTAGAAGAGTAAGAGGCGATTTGATTGAAACATATAAGATCCTGAGGGGTCTTGACAGGGTGGATGTGGGAAGGATGTTTCCCCTTGTGGGAGAATCTAGAACTAGGGGTCACTGTTTAAAAATAAGGGGTCGCCCATTTAAGACAGAGATGAGGAGATATTTTTTCTCTGAGGGTTGTGAGTCTTTGGAATTCTCTTCCTCAAAAGGTGGTGGAAACAGAGTCTTTGAATATTTTTCAGGCAGAGGTAGATAGATTCTTGATAAGCAAGGGGGTGGAAGGTTATCCGGGGTAGGCAGAAATGTGGAGTAATCAGTTCAGCCATGAACTTATTGAATGGCGGAGAAGGTTTGAGGGGCCGAATGGCTACTCCTGCTTCTAATTCATATGATTATATAGACCACTCGTGAGCTTGTTCAACAATCCACATAGCAAACCAACCACTCGACTAGAAAATTGGATACTTAGACTACAAGAGTATGAGTTCCAGGTTGAGTATCAGCCAAGCAAGCTCAACCCAGCGGACTACCTTTCGCGATATCTCTTGCCAACAGTCGGTCCATGAGGAAAAGGTTGCTGAAAAGCATCTTAACAACGTAAGCATAAATGTGGTGCCAAAGTTGCTAAAGCTAGCTGACATCAAAGCAGCAAGAAAACAAGATGAGGCTTTGCAATTATGTATGAAGGCTATGGAATCATGAAACTGGAAAGACGTGATGAAGAAAGCGTCTACAAATGAAATTGTTCACACATTACAAGGTCTTCACAATGTTCGAAATGAGCTCACCACCACAACCACAACTGATCTCGTATTTTGCAACAATTGTATTGTCATTCCACACTCATTGTGGGAATGTGTTGTCGATATAGCACATGAAGAATACCAGGGAATAGTCAAGACCAAACAATTCCTTTGGGAAAAGTTATGGTCCCCAGGAATTGCCTGTGTGTTAGAGCACAAAATGAGTGTTTGCCATGTCAAGCAATCACAATGTTAAATCTTTATGATCCTCTTAAAATGTCTGAACTACCTCCAGGACCATAGAAACATAGAAAATAGGAGCAGGAGTAGGCCAAATGGCCCTTCAAGCCTGCTCCGCCATTCATTATGATCATGCATGATAATCCAACTCGGTAATCTGTTCCCGCTTTCGCCCCATATCCTTTGATCCCTTTAAACCCAAGAACTATATCTAACTCCTTCTTGAAAACATACAATGTTTTGGCCTCAACTGCTTTCTGTGGTAGTGAATTCCACAGGCTCACCACTCTCTGGGTGAAGAAATTTCTCCTCATCTCAGTCCTGAATGGTTTACCCCGTAACCTTAGACTATGACCCCTGGTTCTGGACTCCCCCACCATCGGGAACATCCTTCCTGCATCTACCCTGTCAAGTCCTGTTAGAGTTTTAGAGGTTTCTATGGGATCCCCCCTCACTCTTCTGAACTCCAGCAAATACAATCTGTAGGAACTCTTCCAGAGTCTTAGAATCTTGGAAGATGACCACCAATGCATCCACTATTTCTGGGGCCACTTCCTTAAGTACTCTGGGACGCAGACTATCAGGCCCTGGAGATTTATCGGCCTTCAATTTCCCCAACATCATTTCTCTACAAATGCTGATTTCCTTCAGTTCCTCTCTCTCACTAAACCCTGTGTTCCCCAACATTTCTGGTTTGATATTTGTGTCCTCCTTTGTGAAGACAGAACCAAAGTATCCATTTAGTTGGTCAGCCATTTCTTTGTTCCCCATAATAAATGCCCCTGTTTCTGACTGTAAGGGACCTACATTTGTCTTCACTAATCTTTTTCTCTTCACGTACCTATAGAAAGTTTTACAGTCAGTTTTTATGTTCCCCGCAAGCTTGCTCTCATACTCTATTTTCCTCTTCTTAATCAATCCCTTGGTCCTCCTTTGCTGAATTCTAAACTGCTCCCAATCCTCAGGTCTGTTTTTTCTGGTGAATTTATATGCCTCTTCCTTGGATCTAATGCTATCTCTGATTTCCCTTGTAAGCCATGGTTTGGCTACCTTTCCCATTTTACTTTTGCGCCAGACAGGAATAAACAATTTTTGCAGTTCATTCATGCACCCTTTAAATGTTTGCCATTGCCTATCCACCGTCATCCCTTTAAGTAGCGTTTCCCAATCCGTCATAGCCATGGATTGAAGCTAACGTTGATTTCACAGATTTGCTAGCAGGTGAATACCTACTTATTGTCACTGACAACTACAGCAGATTCCCAATTGTGGAATTAGTTATGTCAACTTCAACAAAAGCAGTCTTGTTTATTCATTTGTGGGATGTGGGCATTGCTGGCAAGGCCAGCATTTATTGCCCATCCCTAATTGCCCTTGAGAACAGTGGTCCCAAAGCTTGACCAGATCTTCTCTTTGTTTAGAATCCCTCAAATGGTAAGAAGTGACAATGGACCCCCATTCAACAGCAATGAGATCAGTAAATTCACGAACTATGTAAGGTTCACTCATCGAAAAATCACACCCTGTTGGCCACGAGCTAATGGTGAAGTTGAGAGATTTAGCAAATCTTGAAAATAGTGATGCATACAGCTACAGCTGAGAACAAGTCATGGAAACAAGAACTAGATCACTTTCTTCATAATTACAGAGCGACTCCTCGCTCGACAACTGGAAAACTTCCAGCTGCACTCATCTTTGCACATCCAAGTACGTGCGGAGCGAAACATGAAATTAAGAACTATACCACTAAAGCCAGGAGATAAAGTGCTTGTGAAACATGATGGGCTTATTGGAAAGTAAACAACCCCTTATAACATCCAACCATTTGTTGTGACCAATACAAAAGGATCAATGATCACTGCTAAACACGGTTCACAAATCATCACAAGAAACACGTCATTCTTCAAAGCACTGAAAACACCACTCGTAAACATTGAATCCAATTCAACATTGACACCTCAGATGAAGAACATGAGTCAAAGGAGTCAAACCTGATGATAACTCCCAACATATTTAAGTGACTATGTTAGGAAATGAACGGTTTATGTTTGAGTTTGTCATTTACAGTTTTGGAAACAAACCACTGAAACATGCTATGTCTCTCATTTACAAAGAAGGAGAGGTATGTTGTGTTGTAGTATTTTGAAATTGCAATTGCATTGTGTACTCTAGAGGCTGCTGTAGAACACAAATGCTAGCAAAGAGAAAACTAAAACAGGCAAAATAAAAAGGAGCCTTTGTGTTCAGCTGCTGCAGTCTTTGTCTCTCTGTCTTTGCCTCATACCTTGTACTAAAGTCAGCTAAACCTCACTCAAGTTCTGAGGACATCACACCCACCACAAGATCCATTCTTAGCCACTAACTCCATCCATCTCCCTAACATTTGTCTGAGGCTGAACCAGGCTCTTCACAACCTTGGCATCCTATTTGACCCCGAGCTGAGTTTCCGACTCCATAACCTCTCCATCACCATGACTGCCTACTTCCACCTCTGTAACATCACCTGACTTTGCCCCTGCCTCAGCTCATCTGCTGCTGAAACCCTCATTTCATACCTTTGTTACCTCTGGATTTGACTATTCAAATACACTCCTGGATGAGCTCCCACCTTACACCCTCTGTAAACCTGAGCTGTTTGAAAACTCTCAGCCAGTGTCCTAACTCATCCAATTCTGGCCTCTTGAGCATACCTGATTTTAATCGCTCCACCATTGGTGGCCATGCCTTCAGCTGCCAAGGCCCTAAACTCTGGAATCTCTCCCTAAACCTCAATGTTTCTCTAACTTTCTCTTCTCCATTCTGATGCTGCTTCAGACTCACCTCTTTGACTCAGCTTTTAGTTATCTATCCTAATATAATCTTTATATGACTCAGTGTCAAATTTTGTTTAATGCCATTCCTCTGAAGCACCTTGAGATGCTTTACTATGTTACAGGAGTTATATAAATGCAAGTTGTTGTTATCTAAGATGACACATCTTGGGGAATTTGAAGAAGTCATGAAATGATCTTTTAGCCAAGACAGACAGATTCATGTCCTATTGCCAGGCTGCTCCTGCTGCTCCTGGAATTGCTTGTTAGAAAGTATCCTGTAGTGATTTTTCCCTCTAGTTTTCTGTCCCACCTGCTGAGGGACACCACAATCTTTCCTGGGCACCATCCCATTAAATGCAGCAGAGACTGGATGCAGAGCTAGTACTTGCCCTCCATGGTACTGACGCTCTAGCACACTGTGCTATCCATCTCACTCTTTAACAATCTTACAAGCAACTAATACACAACAACAACTTGTATTTATATAGCACCTTTAATGTAATAAAATGTCCCAAGGCACTTCACAGCAGCATTATGAAACAAAATTTGACACTGAGCCATTTAAGGTGCTATGAGGGCAAATGGCCAAAAGCTTGGTCAAAGAGGTTGGTTTTAAGGAGCATCTTAAAGGAGGAAAGCAAAGTTGGGAGTCGGAGAGGTTTCGGCAGGGAATTCCTGAGCTTGGGGCCTAGTCAGCTGAAGGCACAGCCACCAACGGTGCAGCAATTAAAATCAGAGATGCTCAGGCCAGAATTAGAGGAGCGCAGATATCTCGGAGGGTTGTGGGGCTGGAGGAGATTAAAGAGATAATGAGGAGCAAGGGCATGAGGCCAGTGAAATGACTGGATAAATGGGTTGCTGCTGTACTGAAACAGGTGCCACCACTTCCCTGTTTGTTTCCACCTAATCAAGATCTCAGGAAAGAGGGGTAGGTTTAGATGAGGAAGCTCCTCTGCCACATTTGAGCTGACATTTCCACAAAACCATGTATTTTGTATTCCCATGACAGCTTCAGCAAATTATTTCTTGGATGGAAAGAGGAGGAAAAGGGACAGAGATCCGGAGCAGGGAGTTGAAAATTGGGCAGGGGCGGGTGTGGGTGTAGTGGGCAGCCAATCCCTCTCGGCTACAGGACTTAGACAAGGCTGGTGAAAGAAGGAATATGACTATGGTACAACTTTACAAATTGTACTTATTGGAATTTCTTTCAAATATTATGTTCGAGGTGTTAGTGGTATTCGGGTACAATGTCGTGAACAGAAAGGTGGTTGAAAAGCGTGTGAAACAGACACATGGTCGAAAGGCTGAACTTCAAAATTATCATACAAGGGTAAACAATCAGAGCCTACACAGGGAGCTGAATTTGAAGGGAGCACGGGTCAGTAATAAGCCAGTTGGCCAACTCACACGCCCTTTACGCACAACTGCTGAGAGGGCAAAGATGGTGAATTTACCCAATGATATTAGAGGCACAGAGAGGCTGGAAGAAGAAACAGGAATATTCTGATGTTTTAGGCAGCCTGAAAATAGTTACTAAAAAAAATTCAATTCCATATAAACAGCGATGTTTGCTTCCGTAAATACAGACTCTTCATCGTCCTGAGCACAGAATGGAGTCAGGTGTCCCAGAGGAGCCCAGTGAAGCTGTATATTGGCCATATGACAAGCAAAAGATGGAGCTGCAGTTCAGCTTGGGGATGGTGCAGAGTGATGAAGACTGTGAGGGCCTGGAGAGGCCAGCCGCACCTGAGAGCAATGATACAACACTACTGGAAGAAATCAGGAAAAAGAATGGAGATTGTGCAGGCCGAGAAACATTCTCCAAACCTCCAAACAGTCACCTCACTGCAAATCCTGGAGAGGAAATTGGAGGGGCTACATGTGGCAGTAATAAGGCATGTGGACTGTTGGTGGCACTGAATCATGTTTCACTCTCCATTGTGCGAGGGCGAGGCCCCCACTGCTCCTCGGGAGTAGTATGTGCTGTGTGTAAGAAGAAGGATTGTGATGCACACACCATTAATGTGAGCTCAGAGGCCAAATCGGAGCTGTATTATTTAGAAGGTCAGTGATCTCTTTACAATTAACATCTTATCTCTGCTTAGTACAGTTAATGTAACTGGGTTTAGGATTGCTACAATTTTGACAAGTCTGAACCAGCTAGGGTTCATAATCATCAGAGGCGGGACTAGGAGTATGACTGTGGCTTGTGTTCTAATGATCTCCTTGCAACTGATTGACAATCTATTGCAGACTTTAATAATCAATGCCAATGCAGCATGAGACACAGTAGTGAGGAATTACACTCTGAATTTAAAACCCATTTGGCTTTTCCCATTCCTGGACTATCTAATAAGTCCATCAACCCAGCCAGAGTTCACGACCAGAATGCAGAGTACACCACCTTTATTTTTCAG
This sequence comes from Heterodontus francisci, assembly GCF_036365525.1. Classification (NCBI taxonomy): domain Eukaryota; kingdom Metazoa; phylum Chordata; class Chondrichthyes; order Heterodontiformes; family Heterodontidae; genus Heterodontus; species Heterodontus francisci. The sequence goes on along the minus strand of NC_090380.1, from coordinate 10,836,287 downwards.
TTTGGTTTTCTCACTGAATGCCTGTCCAAGACTTGGACTGTTCTGATTGAGGTAATCAACGGATACGGGGAGTGGGAAGGAAAGTGAAGTTGAGGCAGAAGATCAGCCATGATCGTATTGAATGGCAGATCAGGCTGGACAGACCATATGGTCTACTCCTGCTCCTAGTCCTTATTGTCTAATGCCCCTATGGAAGACATAAAAGGAAATACAACTGACAACTAAAACTTTGAGAAAGATAGTCACCAGGAAATCAAATAAAGAATTCAGAAGAAAATTCTTTACCCAAAGAGTGGTGAGAATGTGAATCTTGCTACATAAGAACATAAGAGGAGCAGGGGAAGACCATTCAGCCCCTCGAGCCTACTCTGCCATTCAGTACGATCATAGCTGATCTTCGGCCTGCATTCCACTTTCCCGCCTGCTTTTCCTATCCCTTGATTCCCATAGAGACCAAAAATATGTCTAACTTAGCCTTCAATATATCCAGAAATGGAGCATCCACAACCCTCTAGAGAATTCCAAAGATTCACAACCCTTTGAGTGAAGAAATTTCTCTTCATCTCAATCCTAAATGATTGGCCCCTTATCCTGAGCCAGCACTCCCGTGTTCTAGATTCCACAAACAGAGGAAACAACCCCTCAGTGTCTACCGTGTTAAACCCCTTCAGAAACTTGTATGTTTCACAGAACATAGAACATAGAACAGTACAGCACAGTACAGGCCCTTCAGCCCATGATGTTGTGCCGAACCTTTAACCTACTCTAAGATCAAACTACTTACATACCCTTCATTCTACTATCATCCATGTACCTATCCAAGAGTTGCTTAAATGTCCCTAATGTATCTGCTTCTACTACCACCGCTGGCAGCGCATTCCACGGACCCTCCACTCTCTGTGTAAAGAACCTACCTCTGACATCTCCCATAAACCTTCCTCCAATCACCTTAAAATTATGCCCCCTGGTGATAGCCCTTTCCGCCCTGGGAAAAAGTCTCGGGCGATCCACTCTATCTGTGCCTCTCATCATCTTGTACCCCTCTATCAAGTCACCTATCATCCTTCTTCACTTCAATGAGAAAAGCCCTAGCTCCCTCAACCTTTCTTCATAAGACATGCCCTCCAGTCCAGGCAGCATCCTGGTAAATCTCCTCTGCACCCTCTCTAAAGCTTCCACATCCTTCCTATAATGAGGCGACCAGAACTGAACACAATATTCCAAGTGTGGTCTAACCAGGGCTTTATAGAGCTGCAGCATAACCTTGCGGCTCTTAAACTCAATCCCCCTGTTAATGAAAGCCAACACACCATACGCCTTCTTAACAACCCTATCAACTTGGGTGGCAACTTTGAGGGATCTATGGACGTGGACCCCAAGATCCCTCTGTTCCTCCACACTGCCAAGAATCCTGTCTTTAAGCCTGTATTCTGCATTCAAATTCGGCCTTCCAAAATGAATCACTTCACACTTTCCCAGGTTGAACTCCATCTGCCACTTCTCAGCCCAGCTCTGCATCCTGTCAATGTCCCGTTGCAACCTACAACAGCCCTCCACACTATCCACAACTCCAGCAACCTTTGTGTCGTCGGCAAACTTACTAACCCAGCCTTCCACTTCCTCATCCAAGTCATTTATAAAAATCACAAAGCGCAGAGGTTCCAAAACAGATCCCTGCGGAACACCACTGGTCACCGAGCTCCAGGCTGAATACTTTCCATCTACTACCACCCTCTGTCTTCTATGGGCCAGCCAATTCTGTATCCAGACAGCTAAATTTCCCTGTATCCCATGCCTCCTTACTTTCTGAATGAGCCTACCATGGGGAACCTTATCAAACGCCTTGCTAAAATCCATATACACCACATCCACTGCTCTTCCTTCATCAATGTGTTTTGTCACATCCTCAAAGAATTCAATAAGGCTTGCGAGGCATGACCTGCCCCTCACAAAGCCATGCTGACTATCTCTAATCAAACTGTGCTTTTCCAAATAATCATAAATCCTGTCTCTCAGAATCCTCTCCAATAATTTGCCCACCACCGACGTAAGACTGACTGATCTGTAATTCCCAGGGTTATCCCTATTCCCTTTCTTGAACAAGGGAATAACATTTGCCACCCTCCAATCATCTGGTGCTACTCCAGTGGACAGTGAGGACGCAAATATCATCGCCAAAGGCGCAGCAATCTCTTCCCTCGCTTCCCGTAATATCCTTGGGTATATCCCGTTTCAATGAGATCACCTCTCATTCTTCTAATGTGCTCAACCTTTCCTCATAAGACAAGCCCCTCATCCTGAGAATCAGCTGGTGAACCTTCTTGGAGCTGCCTCCAATGCATGTATATCCCTCCTGAAGTAAGGAGACCAAAACTGTGTACTGTACTCTAAGTCAACTTTCAAGGATGCTAATCCCATTAATACTTCCTCTCTCCCTATGATTATCACATCCAATACTTTACACTCCTCCTCCTTAATGGTAATCTGCATCATTCCCCTCTTTTGTGAAGGCAGACGCAAAGTATTCATTGAGAACCATACCAATATCTTCCGTCCCTACACATAGGTTACCTTTTTTGGTCTTTTATGGGCCCTACTCTCTCCTTAGTTATCCTCTTACTCTTAATGTATTGCTAAAACATCTTTGGGTTCACCTTGATTTTGCTTGCCCATATTCTTTCATGCCATCTCTTTGCTTTCCTAATTTCCTTTTTGATTTCACCCCTCCACTTTCTATACTCCTCTCGGCTTTCTGTAGTATTGACTTCTCGGTGTTGGACATTCCTTTTCTGCCGTATCTTACCCTGTAGACTCCTTGACATCCTGGGGACACCAGATTTGGCCATCCCACCCTTTTTCTTTGTGGGAACATGTTTACTCTGAACTCCTTGAATCTCCCCTTTGAATGCCTCCCACTGCTCTGACACTGATTTACCTTCGAGTAGCTGTTTCCAGTCCGTTTTCGCTAAACCACTCCAGTTTAGTAAAATTGGCCTTGCTCCAATTGAGAACTCTAACTGCTGCTCTATCTCTGTTCTTTTGCATAATTATGTTAAAACTGACTAAATTATGATCACTATCACCAAAATGTTCCCCCATTGCCATTCCTTTCCCCTGCCCATCTTCATTTCCTAAAGCTAAGTCTAAAACTGCACCCTCTCTTGTTGCACTTGAACTTGCTACATACTGGGCAAAACGTTCTTCTGAATGCACCTCAAAAATTCTGCTCCCTCAATTCCTTTCACACTAAAACTATCCCAGTTAATATTGGGGTAGTTAAAATCCCCTAATATTACTACCCTGTTGTTCTTGCACTTCTCAGAGATTTGCCTACATATCTGCTCTTCTATCTCTCCCTGACTGTTTGGGGGTCTATAGTACACTCCCAGCAGTGAGATTGCCCCTTTTTTGTTCCTTATCTCAATCCATATGACCTTATTTGATGAACCTTCCAACAGATCATCCTTCCTCACAACTGCAGTAGTTTCTTTGACCAAAATTGCCACTCCCCCTCCTTTCTTATCCCCCTCCCTATCGCGTCTGAAAACCCTGTAACCAGGAATGTTGAGCTGCCATTCCTGTCCCTCCTTAAGCCATGTTTCTGTAATATCTATGATATCATACTGCCACGTGTCTATCTGTGCCCTTAGCTCATCTGCTTTATTTGCTATACTCCTTGTATTAAAGTAGATACTCTTGAGCACTGCCAAACTTTTTTTTTTAATTTTCTAACCTTTGTTTCCTCTGTCTTCCAGACTCATCCACTAATTTTCTGCCTTTCATTTTCATTTCTGATTTTGTCCAAACTGAGTCTACCCTCAGGTTCCCATCCCCCTGCCAAACTGGTATAAACCCTCCCCAACAGCACTAGCCAAAAGTCCTGCAAGGAACTCAGTCCCGGCTCTGTTCAGGTGCAACATCTCCCCCAGAGCTGGTCCCAATGTCCCAGGAATCTAAAGCCCTCCCTCCTGCACCCTCTTTCCAACCACGCATTCATCTGCCTTATCCTTCTATTTCTATAATCACTTGCACGTGGCACTAGGAATAAACCGGAGATTACTACTTTTGAGGTCCTGCTTGCTAATTTGTTACCTAGCTCCCTAAATTCTGGCTGCTGTACCACATCCCTCTTTCTACCTATGTCATTCATTCCGATGTGGACCACAACTGCTGGCTGTTCACCCTCCCTTTTCAGGATGCTCTTAAATAGTGGTGTTACATAGAAACATAGGAAATAGGAGCAGGAGTAGGCCACTTGGCCTTTCGGGCCTGCTCCACCATTCAAAAAAGATCATGGCTAATCATCTAATTCAGTACCCTGTTCCCGCTTTCTCCCCATATCCCTTGATCCTTTTGGCATTAAGAAATATATCTATCTCCTTCTTGAATATATTTAATGACTTGGCTCCACTGCCTTCTGTGGTAGAGAATTCCACAGGTTCACCACCCTCTGAGTGAAGAAATTTCTCCTCATCTCGGTTCTAAATGGCATACCCCATATCCTGAGACAGTGACCCCAGGTTCTGGACTCCCCAGCCATCGGGAACATCCTCCCTGCATCTGACCTCTCTAGTCCTGTTAGAATTTTATAGGTTTCTATGAGATCCCCTCTCATTCTTCTAAACTCTAGTGAATATAGGCCTAGTCGACCCAATCTCTCTTCATACGTCAATCCTGCCATCCCAGGAATCAGCCTAGTAAATCTTCTTTGCATTCCCTCCATGGCAAGAACATCCTTCCTCAGATACGGAGACCAAAACTGCACACAATACTCCAGATGTGGTCTCACCAAGGCCCTGTATAACTGCAGTAAGACATCCTTGCTTCTGTACTCCAATCCTCTTGCAATGAAGGCCAACATTTCATTCGCCTTCCTAACTCCTTGCTGCACCTGAATGCTTGCTTTCAGTGACTGGTGTATAAAGACACCGAGGTTTCGTTGCACCTCACCCTTTCCCAATCTAACACCATTCAGATAATAATTTGCCTTTCTGTTTTTACAACTGAAGTGGATAACCTTACATTTATCCACATTATACTGCATCTGCCATGCATTTGCCCACTGAACCAACTTGCCCAAGTCACATTGGAACCTCTTTGCATCCTTCTCACACCTCACATTGTTGTCTGCAAACTTGGAAATGTTACATTTAGTTCCCTCACCCAAGTCATTAATATATACTGTGAATAGCTGGGACCCAAGCACTGATCCCTGTGGTACCCCACTAGTCACTGCCTGCCACCCGGAAAAAGACCCATTTATTCCTACTCTCTGTTTCCTGTTTGTCAACCAATTCTCAATCCATGCCAGTATATTACCCCAATCCCATGTGTTTTAATTTTTCACACTAACCTCTTATGTGGGACCTTATCAAAAGCCTTCTGAAAATCCAAATACATCACATCCACTTGTTCTCCCTTATCTATTCTACTAGTTACATCCTCAAAAAACTCCAGTAGGTGTGTTAAGTATGATTTCCCTTTCGTAAACCCATGCTGACTTTGTCCAATCCCGTTTATGATTTCCAGGTGTTCTGCTATCACATCCTTTATCGTAGACTCGAGCATTTTCCCCACTGCTGATGTAAAGCTAACTGATCTGTAATTCCCTGTTTTTTCTCTCCCTCCTTTTTAAAATTTGTTACATTTGCTACCACTGGGAGTGGTTGAAGCAAATAGGATCGATGCATTTAAAGGGAGGCTAGTGAAGTATATGAGGGAGATGGGACAAGAGTGTTATGCTGATGGAGTTAAATGAGGACAGACAGGAGGAGGTTTCTTGAGTGGAGCATAAACGGCAGGATGGACTGGTTGGGCTGAATGGCCTATTTCTGTGCTGTATATCCTATGTAATGCTTTATGGTATGGCAAAAGGATTGCTAGCATAAAATCAAAGACTGGCAAATGTTTTATAACTGCAATCGCTGTGGAAAGTTATAAGCTTGGAAATGGGAAAGTGTGGGAAAGACCAAGAACACCACAATTACATTTTAGAATGAATTCAGGAACAGCAAGTGATGTAGTTCAGCCATGTAGCTGGAACGGACAGGCACTGACTCCCAAAAATGGCAACCCAAGGAAATGTAGAGGCTGATGTGAAAGGGGAAGGTGTAGGAATCATTAAGTGAGACAGTAATGAAACACAAAATGTACCTTTAAGTGGCTATTGAGCGACTGTTGCTGAACGATGTCAGAATCAGCATCCTTTAGGTCAGGCTGAAACTTCAGTTTGAATATGGGGAGCCGGAATAGGCCTGTGTTAGTATGTCTCCACATCATACCTGACAGTATTACCAACTCTGATTGGACATATTCCTGGAAGGGCATCACATGATCTCCTGCCACCAACAGCCCTGCCCCCACATTCCCGCCTTTGGCTGCCTGACACACCCATCCAACAGCTCTCCATCTTCCCTCAGCCGATTGGAAAGCTCTTAATTACTCACTTGGGTAATGCTTGACTGTCGAACAGCCTTTTAAAATATTTTATAACTAAGAAATGGTCAAAGGAAATGAGAGAATATCGTGCATAGTTGTTGTTAATGTAATTACAATTTTTCTCCCGTTTTGCTTGCAGCAGTGTCCTGGAGATTAACCTTTCATTCCCGGGGACTCCAGGGCAGTCCTGGAGGGTTGACAACCAGAATCCTTGCTCTCACTCCTTTTCTAAAATGGTGCATGGAAACATTTCTTTCTTTACTTAACCTTCAGTGGCAAAGGAAGAAATAGTTGCTGGACCATCCATAACATATTCATTTGAACATAACAGAGCTTATTTTAGCCAATGGGTGAAAGCAGAGGCTAAGTGGGTGCAGTGCTAAAAAGACATGCTTGTTTCAAAGTCTTGTTTCTGCACATAATTTTGGTCCTTATTTGCAGATTACCATCATATGAGCTTACTAAAACAGAGACCTCTGGGTTTCGCAATCAAGCAGATTAGACACAATTTCTGTGGAGCAGTATATGTGGGCTCTTCGCACCCACTCCACTGGAGGTGTGCAGTGCTCTGGCTGACACACACTGGCAGGTTTCAGGATGGCTCAGAGACTGAGGGAGAGGCTCGAAGGTTCTCAGACAGGACACTGGAGGTCCAGAGGAGGAGGGATGTCCACCTCCCACCCTGTTGCTCTCTCCTGCAGCAGCCACTGCTGCTCTGTCCTCCTCCAATTTGTTCTCCAGACCAAGCTGGACCCCTAGCAAGATGCCCATGTCCAAGTACTCTCTTTCTCCTGGAGATTCCTATAAGGTGGAATAGCACAGCACCTTTAGGTGAAGTCCAAAGACAATTTCCAGAATAAATATTGCTCGAGTGTTGGTAAGATCTTGACAAAATCTCCCAGAAAGTCTCCCAATGTGTTTCAAGGATCCTTTTCATAGCTCCAGCAGCAAAAACATGCAATAGTGAGTATCCCTTTAAGTAGCACTTGAAATCAGCACCAATGCCATGATTTCTCTCGAACAGCCACTTGCTGTTAGGAGACAGCATTAGTTGAAACTCCAGCCACCAAAGCTTCTTTAATAAGTACCAATAGGCAATCTAAGTGGCAATCAGCTTGGTAACAATCCTGCGGGTAGCCGGTCGCAGCGCAAGCTTTAACTCCTTTACCAAGATTGCGTTCTTCGCCTAATACAGGCTAAACAGGCGTTTCAGCTCAATCCCCCATCTTGGCCACTTTTTAACGCCTCAGTATCCCGCACAAATCACCCCTGTTACAATCAGGTAAGGAGGGTGTCAAAGGGCTCCCCTCTTTTTCCTCTCCTTGTTTGACCACAACAAATTTATGTCTTTTTTGAAGTGGATATACTTGCCAGTGAATGTTAATCTGTTTACATGCTGTGTTCATAGAAAGAACCAATCAAACAGGATTTGTTGAACAAAGAACAGTACAGCACAGGAACAGGCCATTCGGCCCTCCAAGCCTGCGCCGATCTTGATGCCTGCCTAAACTAACACCTTCTGCACTTCCGGGGACCGTATCCCTCTATTCCCTTCCTATTCATGTATTTGTCAAGATGCCTCTTAAACGTCGCTATCGTATCTGCTTCCACCACCTCCCCTGGCAGCAAGTTCCAGGCACCCACCACCCTCTGTGTAAAAAATTTGCCTCGCACATCCCCTCTAAACTTTGCCCTGTGCACCTTAAACCTATGTCCCCTAGTAACTGACTCTTCCATCCTGGGAAAAAGCTTCTGACTATCCACTCTGTCCATGTCACTCATAACTTTGTAAACCTCTATCATGTCGTCCCTCCACCTCCGTCGTTCCAGTGAAAACAATCCGAGTTTATCCAACCTCTCCTCATAGCTAATGCCCTCCAGACCAGGCAACATCCTGGTAAACCTCTTCTGAACCATCTCCAAAGCCTCCACGTCCTTCTGGTAGTGTGGCGACTAGAATTACACGCAATATTCTAAGTGTGGTCTAACTAAAGTTCTGTGCAGCTGCAGCATGACATGCCAATTTTTATACTCTATGCTCCGACCAATGAAGGCAAGCATGCCGTATGCCTTCTTGACTACCTTATCCACCTGCGTTGCCACTTTCAGTGACCTGTGGACCTGTACGCCCAGATCTCTCTGCCTGTCAATACTCCTAAGTTTAACAAAGAAATAGGTTAGCTTTATTGTACTTAAACTGATCTAAGTACAATAATAAAATACACTCTAACTTTCCCTCTCACACACACACACACACACACGCACAAATAAGTTACAGAATGGAGAAGGATAGGTGATCGAATTAGAGTCCAGAGAAATAAAAGGGGTATACAGTCTGTGGAGGTTGGTTACTCGACTGGCTTCAGGCTGAATTTGGTGGTCACATGACTTTCCTTTGGTGGTCCTGAGGCTTCCAGTTTGAAAATGTGGATGGCTGATTCAGTGGATCTTCTGGAGACAGCAATGCGGCTGATTTCCTTCAAGGAGTCTCTGTCTGCAATAGGGATATGCCTAGGAGGTCATGGTCCGTAGGCAGGGTTTGAAGTTTGCAAGGTGGATTGGAGAGAGAGGGAGGGAGGAAGGACCCCATTTGGGTCTTCTCTCTGTCAGTGTCTCGCTGCTTGTCTGACTGCTGCAGAGAAAACACGGGCTTAAGCACACAGATGGTGGACCTATCACATGACCATCGCCCAGTGATTCAGCATGGTGGTTACCAGTTTGTATTTGCTCTTGCAAATTAATCAATCCACGTCTAGTAATTCCTTTCTCACAACCTGAGTCCCATTGTTCAAGTGATTAGGTTTGAGTGGTTCATCTCCACCAGTTTAATATTCAGGTGATGGCCTCAATGCACTGAATGTGGAGTACAGTGATGCAAATTGGGATGGCCATCTTTAGCTGCTAGCATAGAGTCACCTTTTTTGAAAAAAAATTGAATTCCAATTTCCAACTGGTGGAGTAAAAAAGATTATCATTCGAGATAGCAGGTTTTCGTGATACCCCATTTAAATGCTAAAAACAAAGCATTAAAAAATCCTCAACTATTCTAAAGATGAAGAACGTTATCATCACTGCTGCTTTCATATGAAAATGAACAGTAGAGAAATCCTTGCAGAATGGAAAGGGCAAAGCACAAATTATCTTTACCCTATTCAATTATCCAGCCTCACAAATTCACCATTACTATTCAGAGTGAAAGAAAGGTTCTTTTAATGATCAGTGACTAGGCTGGTTAAACATGTAAAGTGTTGACAAAAAACTACCTTTTTGCTGAAACATAGGCATTCCTAAACCAGATCCTAAAAGCTGTAGTAGCTCAGACTCAGAACACCCTGGGTCTATTATTAACAGTGGTTGAATTGCTTCTTTCCACAGAAGGGGTGCCTCCCAGTGATTCCTCTGGAATGATAATGAAAGTAATGAATAGCGACTATCCATTTCTAATTCACAATGAGCGAGACCAATACTTACGACCTGGCAACTGCTACCAAAGGATAGTTCTGAGTCATCAGGTTCCGGAGTCTGGTGAGTGGTGATGTTTGAAATAATGCTGCTATTCAGCAGACTTCCCATCTCGATCGATGAGGCTCTAGATTGGGACCAGATTTTCAGTGTATTATTTATTCCCAAACCTCCTGCCCCATATGAGTCCCCAGTCAGTGTCGTGTGTTGTTCATTTGATATGTAGTGTATTGTTTATTGGAGGCCAGTGTACATGCTTGGAGTAGCATGTGCAGAGAGCCACTCGAGGCAGTGGATCTTGAAGTTTCAGCTTGCAGCAACAATCCAAAAGGTAGTGCCATGTGTAGCTGCCAGAGAATTACAACAGCAGATCCACAACGCCAGATCTTTTTTTTCATCCATTCATGGGATGTGGGCGTCGCTGGCTAGGCCAGCATTTATTGCCCATCCCTAATTGCCCGTGTGAAGGTGGCAGTGAGCTGCCTTCTTGAACGGCTGCAGTCCATATGGGGTATGGACAGTGCTGTTAGGAAGGGAGTTCCAGGATTTTGACCCAGCGACACTGAAGGAACACTGTAGTTCCAAGTCAGGATGGTGTGTGGCTTGTAGGGGAACTTGCACTAGGTGGTGTTCCCATGCATCTGCTGCCCTTGTCCTTCTAGGTGGTACAGGTTGTGGGTTTGGAACGTGCTGCCTGAGTAGTCGGTGCATTGCTGCAGTGCATCTTGTAGATGGTACATACTGCTGCCACGGTGCGTCGGTGGTGGAGGGAGTGAATGTTTGTAGAAGGGATGCCAATCAAGCGGGCTGCTTTGTTCTGGATGGTGTCGAGCTTCTTGAGTGTTGTTGGAGCTGCACCCATCCAGGCAAGTGGAGAGTATTCCATCACACTCCTGACTTGTGCCTTTGGAGAGTCAGGAGGTGAGTTACTTGCCATAGGATTCCGAGGCTCTGGCCTGCTCTTAGAGTCATAGAGTTATACAGCACAGAAACAGGGCCTTCGGCCCATCGTGTCCATGCCAGCCATCAAGCACCTAACTATTCTAATCCCATTTTCCAGCACTTGGCTCGTAGCCTTGTATGCAATGCCGTTTCAAGTGCTCATCTAAATACTACATAAATGTTGTGAGGGTTCCTGCCTCTACCACCTCTTCAGGCAGTGCATGCCAGATCCCAGCCATCCTCTGGGTGAAGAAATCCTTCCCCAAATTCCCTCTAAACCTCCTGCCCCTTACCTTAAATCGATGCCCCCTGGTTATTGACCACACCGCTAAGAGAAAAAGTTTCTTCCTATCTAACCTATCCATGCCCCTCATAATTGTGTACACCTCAATTATGTCCCCCCTCAGCCTTCTCTGCTCTAAGGAAAACAACCCTAGCCTTTTCAGTCTCTCTTCATAACTGAAATGCTCCAGCCCAGGCAACATCCTGGTGAATCTCCTCTGCACCCTCTCCAGAGCAATCACATCCTTCCAATAGCATGGTGACCAGAACTGTACACAGTACTCCAGCTGTGGCCTAACTAGCATTTTATACAGCTCCATCATAACCTCCCTGCTCTTATATTCTATGCCTTGGATGATAAAGGCAAGTATCCCATATGCCTTCCTAATCACCTTATCTACCTGTGCTGCTGACTTCAGTGATCTATGGACAAGTACACCAAGGTCCCTCTGACCTTCTGTACTTCTTAGGGTCCTACCATCCATTGTATATTCCCTTACCTTGTTAGTCCTCCCAAAATGCATCACCTCACACTTCTCAGGATTAAATTCCATTTGCCACTGCTCCGCCCATCTTACCAACCCATCTATATTGTCCTGTAATCTAAGGCTTTCCTCCTCACTATTTATGACATCACCAATTTTCGTGTCATCTGCGAACTTACTTATCATGCCTCCTATATTCATGTCTAAATCATTAATGTACACTACAAACAGCAAGGGTCCCAGTATCAATCCCTGTGATACACCACTGATCACAGGCTTCCACTCGCAAAAACAATCCTCAACCATCACCCTCTGCCTCCTGCCACTAAGCCAATTTTGGATCCAGTTTGCCAAATTGCCCTGGATCCCATGGGCTCGTACCTTCTTAACCAACCTCCCATGCGGTACCTTATCAAAAACCTTACTGAAATCCATGTAGTCTACATCAACTGCTTTACTCTCATCTATACATCTAGTCACCGCCTCGAAAAATTCAAAATATTTTAGTTTCGGTGACTGCAGCTTTGATAGTAACGAAGGTGCGGGAGCGGGCTTACTTCTGTGAAGTCAATTTCAGTGTAAGTTTAAAAGTGAATTCCCTTTTGTTTTCGGAGGACCAGGGGACTGCTGGGTAAGTAAAAAGTATATATTTGTGTGGTGGCTGTACCCGAGACACTACACGTGTAGTGTCTCCCACCCACCCTCCTCCTCTAACCAAAAAAAAAGGACTCTGGTGTGTTGATAAGGTAAGCTTTTTATTTAAGAAGTTCTGTCCGTTGGATTGCTAACCTCTTTTGCTAACAAGTTTTGACTTTTTGTTTTTGGTTTTTCAGTAGATTTGTTGGGAATTTAGAATAGTGGGAATGGAGGTTAAGGCAGTTGTATGTTCCTCCTGCAGAATGTGGGAGGTAAGGGTCGCCAAGAGTGTCCCTGCTGACTGCATCTGTGGGAAGTGCACCCAACTTCAGCTCCTCGAGAACAGCGTTAGGGAACTGGAGCTGGAGCTGGATGAACTTCGGATCATTCGGGAGGCGGAGGGAGTTATTGAGAGGAGTTATGGGGAGGTAGTCACACCTCAGGTAAAAGAAGTAGGTGGATGGGTTACCATCAGGGGAAGGAGAGGGAACCAGCAGGCAGTGCAGGGATCCCCTGTGGCCGTTTCCCTCAACAGCAGGTATACCGTTTTGGATACTGTTGCGGGGGACGACTTACCAGGGGTAAGCAATGGGGTACAGATATCTGGCACAGAGTCTGTCCCTGTTTCTCAGAAGGGAAGGGGGAAGAGGAGCAGAACATTAGTCATTGGGGACTCCATAGTTAGGGGAACAGATAGGAGGTTCTGTGGGAACGAGAGAGACTCACAGTTGGTATGTTGCCTCCCAGGTGCCAGGGTTCGTGATGTCTCGGATCGTGTTTTTGGGATCCTTAAGGGGGAGAGGGAGCAGCCCCAAGTCGTGGTCCACATAGGCACCAACGACATAGGTAGGAAGAGAGATGGGGATTTAAGACAGAAATTCAGGGAGCTAGGGTGGAAGCTTAGAGCGAGAACAAACAGAGTTGTTATCTCTGGGTTGTTGCCCGTGCCACGTGATAGCGAAGCAAGGAATAGGGAGAGAGAGGAGTTGAACACGTGGCTGCAGGGATGGTGCAGGAGGGAGGGTTTTGGTTTCCTGGATAATTGGGGCTCTTTCTGGGGTAGGTGGGACCTCTACAAACAGGATGGTCTTCACCTGAACCAGAGGGGTACCAATATCCTGAGGGGGGAGATTTGCTAGTGCTCTTCGGGGGGGTTTAAACTAATTCAGCAGGGGAATGGGAACCTAAATTGTAGTGCCAGTGCACAGGATATTGAGAGTAGTGAGGTCAGGGATATGGTTACAAGGACGCAAGAGGGCACTGGCAAGCAAGAACCTGGTTTAATGTGTGTCTACTTCAACGCCAGGAGCATCCAGAATAAGGTGGGTGAGCTTGCAGCATGGGTTGGTACCTGGGATCTCGATGTAGTGGCCATTTCGGAGACATGGGTAGAGCAGGGGCAGGAATGGATGTTGCAGGTTCCGGGATTTAGATGTTTCAGTAAGAACAGAGAAGATGGTAAAAGAGGGGGGGGGGTGTGGCATTGTTAATCAAGGAGAGTATTACAGCGACAGAAAGGACGTTTGAGGACTTGTCTACTGAGGTAGTATGGGCCGAGGTTAGAAACGGGAGAGGTGAGGTTACCCTGTTGGGAGTCTTTTATAGACCTCCGAATAGTTCCAGAGATGTAGAGGAAAGGATAGCGAAGATGATTCTCGACAGGGGCGAGAGTAACAGGGTAGTTGTTATGGGGGACTTTAACTTTCCAAATATCGACTAGAAATACTATAGTTCGAGTACTTTAGATGGGTCAGTTTTTGTCCAGTGTGTGCAGGAAGGTTTTCTGACACAGTATGTAGACAGGCCAACCAGGGGCGATGCCATATTGGATTTGGTACTGGGAAATGAACCCGGCCAGGTGTTAGATTTAGATGTAGGTGAGCACTTTGGTGATAGTGATCACAATTCGGTTAGGTTTACCTTAGCGATGGGCAGGGACAGGTATATACCGCAGGGCAAAAATTATAGCTGGGGGAAAGGAAATTATGATGCGATTAGGCAAGATTTAGGATGCGTAGGATGGGGAAGGAAACTGCAGGGGATGGGAACAATCGAAATGTGGAGCTTATTCAAGGAGCAGCTACTGTGTGTCCTTGATAAGTATGTACCTGTGAGGCAGGGAGGAAGTTGTCGAGCGAGGGATCCGTGGTTTACTAAAGAAGTTGAAGCGCTTGTCAAGAGGAAGAAGAAGGCTTATGTTAGAATGAGACGTGAATGCTCAGTTAGGGCGCTTGAGAGCTACAAGCTAGCCAGGAAGGATCTAAAGGGAGAGCTAAGAAGAGCAAGGAGAGGACACGAGAAGTCATTGGCGGATAGGATCAGAGAAAACCCTAAGGCTTTCTATAGGTATATCAGGAATAAAAGAATGACTAGAGTTAGATTAGGGCCAATCAAGGATTGTAGTGGGAAGTTGTGTGTGGAATCAGAGGAGATAGGGGAAGTGTTAAATGAATATTTTGCGTCAGTATTTACAGTAGAGAAAGAAAATGTTGTTGAGGAGAATACTGAGATTCAGGCTACTAGACTAGATGGGATTGAGGTTCACAAGGAGGAGGTGTTATCAATTTTGGAAAGTGTGAAAATAGATAAGTCCCCTGGGCCAGATGGGATTTATCCTAGGATTCTCTGGGAAGCTAGGGAGGAGATTGCAGAGTCTTTGTCCTTGATCTTTATGTCGTCATTGTCGACAGGAATAGTGCCGGAAGACTGGAGGATAGCAAATGTTGTCCCCTTGTTCAAGAAGGGGAGTAGAGACAGCCCTGGTAATTATAGACCTGTGAGCCTTACTTCGGTTGTGGGTAAAATGTTGGAAAAGGTTATAAGAGACAGGATTTATAATCATCTTGAAAAGAATAAGTTCATTAGAGATAGTCAGCACGGTTTTGTGAAGGGTAGGTCGTGCCTCACAAACCTTATTGAGTTTTTCGAGAAGGTGACCAAACAGGTGGATGAGGGTAAAGCAGTGGATGTGGTGTATATGGATTTCAGTAAGGCGTTTGATAAGGTTCCCCACGGTAGGCTATTGCAGAAAATACGGAAGTATGGGGTTGAAGGTGATTTAGAGCTTTGGATCAGAAATTGGCTAGCTGAAAGAAGACAGAGGGTGGTGGTTGATGGCAAATGTTCATCCTGGAGTTTAGTTACTAGTGGTGTACCGCAAGGATCTGTTTTGGGGCCATTGCTGTTTGTCATTTTTATAAATGACCTGGAAGAGGGTGTAGAAAGGTGGGTTAGTAAATTTGCAGATGACACTAAGGTCGATGGAGTTGTGGATAGTGCCGAAGGATGTTGTAGGGTACAGAGGGACATAGATAGGCTGCAGAGCTGGGCTGAGAGATGGCAAATGGAGTTTAATGCGGAAAAGTGTGAGGTGATTCACTTTGGAAGGAGTAACAGGAATGCAGAGTACTGGGCTAATGGGAAGATTCTTGGTCGTGTAGATGAACAGAGAGATCTTGGTGTCCAGGTGCATAAATCCCTGAAAGTTGCTACCCAGGTTAATAGGGCTGTTAAGAAGGCATATGGTGTGTTAGCTTTTATTCGTAGGGGGATCGAGTTTCGGAGCCACGAGGTCATGCTGCATCTGTACAAAACTCTGGTGAGACCGCACCTGGAGTATTGCGTGCAGTTCTGGTCACCGCATTATAGGAAGGATGTGGAAGCTATGGAAAGGGTGCAGAGGAGATTTACTAGGATGTTGCCTGGTATGGAGGGAAGGTCTTACGAGGAAAGGCTGAGGGACTTGAGGTTGTTTTCGTTGGAGAGAAGGAGGAGGAGAGGTGACTTAATAGAGACATATAAGATAATCAGAGGGTTAGATAGGGTGGATAGTGAGAGTCTTTTTCCTCGGATGGTGATGGCAAACACGAGGGGACATAGCTTCAAGTTGAGGGGTGATAGATATAGGACAGATGTGAGAGGTAGTTTCTTTACTCAGAGAGTAGTAAGGGCGTGGAACGCCCTGCCTGCAGCAGTAGTAGATTCGCCAACTTTAAGGGCATTTAAGTGGTCATTGGATAGACATATGGATGAAAATGGAATAGTGTAGGTCAGATGGTTTCACAGGTCAGCGCAACATCGAGGGCCGAAGGGCCTGTACTGCGCTGTAATGTTCTAATTCTAATCAAGTTTGTCTTGTCGCCACAGTATTTATGTGGCTGGTCCAGTTCAGTTTCTGGTCAATGGTAACCCCCAGGATGTTGATAGTGGGGGATTCAGCGATCATAATACTGTTGAATGTCAAGGGGAGATGGTTTGATTCTCTCTTGTTGAAGATGGTCATTGCTTGGCACTTGTGTGGCGTGAATGTTACTTGCCAATTATCAGGCCAAGCCTGGATATTGTCCTGGTCTTTCTGCATTTCTACAAGGACTGCTTAAGTATCTGAGGAGTCACAACTGCTGATAAATATTGTGCAATCATCAGCGAACATCCCCACTTCTGAACTTATGATTGAAGGAACGTCATTGATGAAGCAGCTGAAGATGCAGTTTTGCTAGGGCTCCTTGATGCCACACCCGGTCAAATGCTGCCTTTAAGACAAGGGCAGTCACTCTCACCTCACCTCTTACATTTTGCTCTTACAGTCAGGATCGCGGGAGAAGAGAGGCGAAGGCTTCCTTTCAGGGGTTGAACTGTGTTGTCCTTGTGAGTGCCTTGAGAGGAGCAGGGAATTGACCAGTGCAGTGCATGATCTCATGCCTTGCTGAATGACACAGTGCCCCTGGAGGCTATGTAGAGACTAGAGACAGAATCAGCATGCCCTCCGACCTCAGAGGCCCCCAGCAGGTTATGTACAGTTCGTGTCAGTGTGTCCCAGGAGCTTATTTACAGTCAGTGTCAGTGTGTCCTGGGAGGTTATGTACAGTCAGTGTCAGCGTGTCCTGTGAGGTTATGTAGAGTCAGTGGCAGTTTGTCCTGTGAGGTTATGTACCGTCGGTGTCTGTGTAGCCTGTGAAGTTATCTACAGTCAGTGTCACTGTGTCCTGGGAGGTTATTTACAGTCAGTGTCAGTGTGTCCTGTGAGGTTATGTAGAGTCAGTGGCAGTGTGTCCTGTGAGGTTATGTACAGTCAGTGTCAGCGTGTCCTGTGAGGTTATGTAGAGTCAGTGGCAGTGTGTCCTGGGAGGTTATTTACAGTCAGTGTCAGTGTGTCCTGGGAGGTTATTTACAGTCAGTGTCAGCGTGTCCTGTGAGGTTATGTACAGTCAGTGTCAGTGTGTCCTGGGAGGTTATTTACAGTCAGTGTCAGTGTGTCCTGGGAGGTTATTTACAGTCAGTGTCAGCGTGTCCTGTGAGGTTATATACAGTCAGTGTCAGTGTGTTCTGGGAGGTTATTTACAGTCAGTGTCAGTGTGTCCTGGGAGGTTATTTACAGTCAGTGTCAGTGTGTCCTGTGAGGTTATGTAGAGTCAGTGGCAGTGTGTTCTGGGAGGTTATTTACAGTCAGTGTCAGTGTGTCCTATGAGGTTATGTAGAGTCAGTGGCAGTGTGTCCTGGGAGGTTATTTACAGTCAGTGTCAGTGTGTCCTGGGAGGTTATTTACAGTCAGTGTCAGTGTGTCCTGGGAGGTTATTTACAGTCAGTGTCAGCGTGTCCTGTGAGGTTATGTAGAGTCAGTGGCAGTGTGTCCTGGGAGGTTATTTACAGTCAGTGTCAGTGTGTCCTGGGAGGTTATTTACAGTCAGTGTCAGTGTGTCCCGGGAGGTTATTTACAGTCAGTGTCAGTGTGTCCCGGGAGGTTATTTACAGTCAGTGTCAGCGTGTCCTGGGAGGTTATTTACAGTCAGTGTCAGCGTGTCCTGTGAGGTTATGTACAGTCAGTGTCAGTGTGTCCTGTGAGGTTATGTACAGTCAGTGTCAGTGTGTCCTGGGAGGTTATTTACAGTCAGTGTCAGTGTGTCCTGTGAGGTTATGTACAGTCAGTGTCAGTGTGTCCTGTGAGGTTATGTACAGTCAGTGTCAGCGTGTCCTGTGAGGTTATGTACAGTCAGTGGCAGTGTGTCCTGTGAGGTTATGTACAGTCAGTGGCAGTGTGTCCTGTGAGGTTATGTACAGTCAGTGGCAGTGTGTCCTGGGAGGTTATTTCCCGTTAGTGTCAGCATGCCAGGGGATGTTATGTGCAGTCAGTCTCAGCGTGTTCTGTTCTGGAAGTTATGGACAGTCAGTGTCAGTGTGTCCTGGGAGGTTATTTACAGTCAGTGTCAGTGTGTCCCAGGAGGTTATTTCCCATTAGTTTTAGTGTGTCGTGGGAGGTTATGTACAGTCAGTGTCAGCGTGCTCCGGCAGACTCTTAACACTTATGTATCTGTCCCTTCAAATCATCCCTTACAGTGATCTTCACCTGTCCGTGAGTATAAACATTCGATAATACCCACACACCCAGTCTAATGTGTCGAGCTAGGGTAAAACAAAACAAAATGTTCCTTCTGGAATAGGCAGATCAGATCCTCATCCTGGTTTTCCTGGTGTGTGGTTGTGACACAATATTCCCCCTTTCCTTTATATGCCACATGTGTTGGGAACTCTTCTCCCCCGGGCACCATGATCGTGCAGATGGGTCCTTCCTGATCCCAAGTGTACCCGCAGGTTGGTGCCGCACTTTCTGTGACACTGTACATGCACACAAAAGTATACCCTTTCAAAGTACATGTAGACAAATCCAGGGCTACCCAAGTAATCCCGTCCACGTGTGTGATGTATGTAGGGTATTGGTCATAACGTGACACATGACTCTGATTTTCTACCCCAATGTTTTCGACTCTAAAGAGAGGATTAGTCTTCTCCCCTTCCATGAGGACAGGATAATACAAAACCAACCCGGGTATGCCCATGCTGCTGTTCACTAGATGGCACTTACGTTTCACCGGGTATCGCTGCACGAGTCCTCTGATTTTACAGATATCAGCAGCAAGTTGGTAAGTGGACATAGCTCAAAGGTGTCGATCAGTAACCCAGGAGGGCAGTCTCTCTTCCACAATCCTCTGGAGGTTTTTATCGGCCTGTTCCACTAGCCAAGGTGCCAGCATCATTTTCAGCAGCTTCCACAGGCATTTTTATCCCCTCTTATAATTTCATTCATGCGGTGAACAGGCCTTTTCATTGCCCCACCACATCTTGCAAATGCACCGTCATAATTTGATTTACCTCGAATTCATTCTGTTCTACATCATTTATCCCACTTAATACTTTTCTTAACCTGTTCCTAACAGTTTTTACTGATTAGTCTAAAGTAGCGAAATCTAAACAATTTACGAGTGATGCCCCGGTGTTATAGTTCCTGCATCATTAATCAAGCTACGTTGCACCCGCCCATGAGAGTGAGATTTTGCTTGATTCTCTGAACCCTCATACAGACGAGCGCGTTCATCTTCATTTATCAAAGTGCTAGTTCATTCCCAGAACACCCTCCAAACTTGATGCAGCATTCGATTCTGCAATGCTCGTGTTTTATGTTTACACCATGGGGGGAGTCCCATATCCACTAAATTAATCATTACTGGTACTACCTCGAGGTGCACATCGTGATATAGTACCATTCGTGTGGGAATAACAACCAGTCTGTTTCTTGGCCCTGGAGTATGGTGAGGGCATTCGATAGGCTTTTGGTACTCTTGGTTTTCTTAGCAGAGGGAGTGAGCTTCCTCATGGCCTTTAATGTTACAACAGGGACATCCCCCCTTTTTGTGGTGCACATACCTGAGGGGTCCCTGTCTCCTCCTGGCCAGGGTGGTACCAAGCAATGCCCAGTGGGTACACTTCTCCCAAATCAACAGTGACAAAGACACCCTCTTGCAGCTGTTATGACCATACCACCCAGACTGGAGCTGCGGCCCGCCCCAGGCCTTGCCTCCGACACACAACAAGAAACAAGAGGCAAGAGGGAAAAACATACTTGACCTCGTTCTCATCAATCTGCCTGCCGCAGATGCATCTGTCCATGACTGTATTGGTAGCAGTGACCACCACACAGTCCCTGTGGAGACGAAGTCCCGCCTTCACATTGAGGATACCCTCCTTCGTATTGTGAGGCACTACCACCGTGCTAAATGGGATAGATTTCGAACAGATCGAGCAATGCAAAACTGGGCATCCATGAGGCACTGTGGGCCATCAGCAGCAGCAGAATTGTACTCAACCACAATCTGTAACCTCATGGCCCAGCATATCCTCCACTTTACCATTACCATCAAGCCAGGAAACCAACCCTAGTTCAATGAAGAGTGCAGGAGGGAATGCCAGGAGCAGCACCAGGCATACCTCAAAATGAAGTGTCAACCTGGTGAAGCTACATCACAGGACTACTTGCATGCCAAACTGCAGAAGCAGCATGCAACAGACAGAGCTAAGCGATCCCATAACCAACGGAACAGATCTAAGCTCTGCAGTCCTGCCACATCCAGTCGTGAATGGTGGTGGACAATTAAACAACTAGCTGGAGGAGGTGGCTTCACAAATATCCCCATCCTCAATGATGGGGGAGCCCAGCACATCAGTGCGAAAGATAAGGCTGAAGCATTTGCAACAATCTTCAGCCAGAAGTGCTGAGTTGATGATACATCTCGGCCTCCTCCTGAAGTCCCCAGCATCACAGATGCCAGACTTCAGCCAATTCAACTCACTCCACATGATATCAAGAAACGACTGAAGGCACTGGATACTGCAAAGGCTATGGGTCCTGACAATATTCCGGTAATAGTACTGAAGACCTGTGCTCCAGAACTTGCCGCACCCATAGTCAAGCTGTTCCAGTACAGCTACAACATTGGCATCTAACCAGCAATGTGGAAAATTGCCCAGGTCTGTCCTGTACACAAAAAGCAGGACAAGTCCAAGCCGGCCAATTACCACCCCATCAGTCTGCTCTTGATCATCAGTAAAGTGATGGAAGGTGTCATCAACAGTGTCATCAAGTAGCACTTGTTTCGTAATAACCTGCTCAGTGACGCTTAGTTTGGGTTCCACCAGGGCCACTCAGCCCCTGACCTCATAACAGTCTTGGTTCAAACATGGACAAAAGGGCTGAACTCAAGAGGTGAGGTGAGAGTGACTGCCCTTGACATCAAGGCAGCATTTGACCGAGTATGGCATCAAGGAGCCCGAGCAAAACTGAGGTCAATGGGAATCAGGGGAAAACCCTCCACTGGCTGGAGTCATACTTAGCGCAAAGGAAGATGGTTGTGGTTATTGGAGGTCAATCATCTGAGCTCCAGGACATCACTGCAGGAGTTCCTTAGGGTAGTGTCCAAGGCCCAACCATCTTCAGCTGCTTCATCAATGACCTTCCTTCAATCATAAGGTCAGAAGTGGGGGTGTTCGCTGATGATTGCACAATGTTCAGCACCATTCGTGACTCCTCAGATACTGAAGCAGTCCGTGTAGAAATGGCAGCCACCTCGCACAGGACCTGCGCCTTTGCGCTGCCGTGATTCTGCAGTCACGGCTTCGCCTGATGAGGGAGCAGATGCTGTTGCCATTTTTAAGCGGCTACCAGCCCTGCAAACAAAAGGCAGAGTTGACCCCTTCCCCCCATCGATAGACAAAATGCAGAGTTGATCCCTTCCCCCCATCTATATACAAAATGCAGAGTTGACCCCTTCCCCCCATCCATATACAAAATGCAGAGTTGACCCCTTCCTCCCATCTATCTACAAAATGCAGAGGTGATCCCTTCCCCCCATCGATATACAAAATGCAGAGTTGACCCCTTCCCCCCATCTATATACAAAATGCAGAGTTGACCCCTTCCCCCCATCTATCTACAAAATGCAGAGTTGACCCCTTCCCCCCATCTATATACAAAATGCAGAGTTGATCCCTTCCCCCATCTATATACAAAATGCAGAGTTGACCCCTTCCCCCCATCTATCTACAAAATGCAGAGTTGACCCCTTCCCCCCATCTATATACAAAATGCAGAGTTGACCCCTTCCCCCCATCTATCCACAAAATACAGAGTTGACCCCTTCCCCCCATCTATATACAAAATGCAGAGTTGACCCCTTCCCCCCATCTATCCACAAAATACAGAGTTGACCCCTTCCCCCCATCTATATACAAAATGCAGAGTTGACCCCTTCCCCCCATCTATCCACAAAATACAGAGTTGACCCCTTCCCCCCATCTATCTACAAAAAGCAGAGTTGACCCCTTCCCCCATCTATATACAAAATGCAGAGTTGACCCCTTCCTCCCATCTACATACAAAATGCAGAGTTGACCCCTTCCCCACATCTATATACAAAATGCAGAGTTGACCCCTTCCCCCCATCTATCTACAAAAAGCAGAGTTGACCCCTTCCCCCATCTATATACAAAATGCAGAGTTGACCCCTTCCCCCCATCTATATACAAAATGCAGAGTTGACCCCTTCCCCCCATCTATCTACAAAAAGCAGAGTTGACCCCTTCCCCCATCTATATACAAAATGCAGAGTTGACCCCTTCCCCCCATCTATATACAAAATGCAGAATTGACCCCTTCCTCCCATCAACATACAAAATGCAGAGTTGATCCCTTCCCCCCATCTATCTACAAACTGCAGAGTTGACCCCTTCCCCCCATCTATACACAAAATGCAGAGTTGACCCCTTCCTCCCATCAACAAACAAAATGCAGAGTTGATCCCTTCCCCCCATCTATCTACAAAATGCAGAGTTGACCCCTTCCCCCCATCTATATACAAAATGCAGAGTTGACCCCTTCCCCCATCTATATACAAAATGCAGAGTTGACCCCTTCCCCCCATCTATATACAAAGTACAGAGTTGACCCCTTCCCTCCATCTATATACAAAATGCAGAGTTGACCCCTTCCCTCCATCTATGTACAAAATGCAGAGTTGACCCCTTCCCCCCATCTATATACAAAATGCAGAGTTGACCCCTTCCCCCATCTATATACAAAATGCAGAGTTGACCCCTTCCCTCCATCTATATACAAAATGCAGAGTTGACCCCTTCCCCCATCTATAGACAAAGTATAGAGTTGACCCCTTCCCTCCATCTATATACAAAATGCAGAGTTGACCCCTTCCTCCCATCTATATACAAAATGCAGAGTTGACCCCTTCCCCCCATCTATATACAAAATGCAGAGTTGACCCCTTCCCCCCATCTCTATACAAAGTACAGAGTTGACCCCTTCCCTCCATCTATATACAAAATGCAGAGTTGACCCCTTCCCTCCATCTATATACAAAATGCAGAGTTGACCCCTTCCCCCCATCTATGTACAAAATGCAGAGTTGACCCCTTCCCTCCATCTATGTACAAAATGCAGAGTTGACCCCTTCCCTCCATCTGTATACAAAATGCAGAGTTGACCCCTTCCCTCCATCTATGTACAAAATGCAGAGTTGACCCCTTCCCCCATCTATATACAAAATGCAGAGTTGACCCCTTCCCACATCTATATACAAAATGCAGAGTTGACCCCTTCCCCCCAGCAATATACAAAATGCAGAGTTGACCCCTTCCCTCCATCTACATACAAAATGCAGAGTTGACCCCTTCCCCCATCTATATACAAAGTACAGAGTTGACCCCTTCCCTCCATCTATATACAAAATGCAGAGTTGACCCCTTCCCCCATCTATATACAAAGTACAGAGTTGACCCCTTCCCTCCATCTATATACAAAATGCAGAGTTGACCCCTTCCCTCCATCTATATACAAAATGCAGAGTTGACCCCTTCCCCCATCTATATACAAAATGCAGAGTTGACCCCTTCCCCCATCTATATACAAAATGCAGAGTTGACCCCTTCCCTCCATCGATATACAAAATGCAGAGTTGACCCCTTCCCTCCATCTATATACAAAATGCAGAGTTGACCCCTTCCCTCCATCTATATACAAAATGCAGAGTTGACCCCTTCCCTCCATCTATATACAAAATGCAGAGTTGACCCCTTCCCCCATCTATATACAAAATGCAGAGTTGACCCCTTCCCTCCATCTATATACAAAATGCAGAGTTGACCCCTTCCCCCATCTATATACAAAGTACAGAGTTGACCCCTTCCCTCCATCTATATACAAAATGCAGAGTTGACCCCTTCCCTCCATCTAAATACAAAATGCAGAGTTGACCCCTTCCCTCCATCTATATACAAAATGCAGAGTTGACCCCTTCCCTCCATCTAAATACAAAATGCAGAGTTGACCCCTTCCCTCCATCTATGTACAAAATGCAGAGTTGACCCCTTCCCTCCATCTAAATACAAAATGCAGAGTTGACCCCTTCCCCCCATCTATATACAAAATGCAGAGTTGACCCCTTCCCTCCATCTACATACAAAATGCAGAGTTGACCCCTTCCCCCATCTATATACAAAGTACAGAGTTGACCCCTTCCCTCCATCTATATACAAAATGCTGAGTTGACCCCTTCCCCCATCTATATACAAAGTACAGAGTTGACCCCTTCCCTCCATCTATATACAAAATGCAGAGTTGACCCCTTCCCTCCATCTACATACAAAATGCAGAGTTGACCCCTTCCCCCATCTATATACAAAGTACAGAGTTGACCCCTTCCCTCCATCTATATACAAAATGCAGAGTTGACCCCTTCCCCCATCTATATACAAAGTACAGAGTTGACCCCTTCCCTCCATCTACATACAAAATGCAGAGTTGACCCCTTCCCCCATCTATATACAAAGTACAGAGTTGACCCCTTCCCTCCATCTATATACAAAATGCAGAGTTGACCCCTTCCCCCATCTATATACAAAGTACAGAGTTGACCCCTTCCCTCCATCTATATACAAAATGCAGAGTTGACCCCTTCCCTCCATCTATATACAAAATGCAGAGTTGACCCCTTCCCCCATCTATATACAAAATGCAGAGTTGACCCCTTCCCCCATCTATATACAAAATGCAGAGTTGACCCCTTCCCTCCATCGATATACAAAATGCAGAGTTGACCCCTTCCCTCCATCTATATACAAAATGCAGAGTTGACCCCTTCCCTCCATCTATATACAAAATGCAGAGTTGACCCCTTCCCTCCATCTATATACAAAATGCAGAGTTGACCCCTTCCCCCATCTATATACAAAATGCAGAGTTGACCCCTTCCCTCCATCTATATACAAAATGCAGAGTTGACCCCTTCCCCCATCTATATACAAAGTACAGAGTTGACCCCTTCCCTCCATCTATATACAAAATGCAGAGTTGACCCCTTCCCTCCATCTAAATACAAAATGCAGAGTTGACCCCTTCCCTCCATCTATATACAAAATGCAGAGTTGACCCCTTCCCTCCATCTAAATACAAAATGCAGAGTTGACCCCTTCCCTCCATCTATGTACAAAATGCAGAGTTGACCCCTTCCCTCCATCTAAATACAAAATGCAGAGTTGACCCCTTCCCCCCATCTATATACAAAATGCAGAGTTGACCCCTTCCCTCCATCTACATACAAAATGCAGAGTTGACCCCTTCCCCCATCTATATACAAAGTACAGAGTTGACCCCTTCCCTCCATCTATATACAAAATGCAGAGTTGACCCCTTCCCCCATCTATATACAAAGTACAGAGTTGACCCCTTCCCTCCATCTATATACAAAATGCAGAGTTGACCCCTTCCCTCCATCTACATACAAAATGCAGAGTTGACCCCTTCCCCCATCTATATACAAAGTACAGAGTTGACCCCTTCCCTCCATCTATATACAAAATGCAGAGTTGACCCCTTCCCCCATCTATATACAAAGTACAGAGTTGACCCCTTCCCTCCATCTACATACAAAATGCAGAGTTGACCCCTTCCCCCATCTATATACAAAGTACAGAGTTGACCCCTTCCCTCCATCTATATACAAAATGCAGAGTTGACCCCTTCCCCCATCTATATACAAAGTACAGAGTTGACCCCTTCCCTCCATCTATATACAAAATGCAGAGTTGACCCCTTCCCTCCATCTATATACAAAATGCAGAGTTGACCCCTTCCCCCATCTATATACAAAATGCAGAGTTGACCCCTTCCCCCATCTATATACAAAGTACAGAGTTGACCCCTTCCCTCCATCTATATACAAAATGCAGAGTTGACCCCTTCCCTCCATCTAAATACAAAATGCAGAGTTGACCCCTTCCCTCCATCTATATACAAAATGCAGAGTTGACCCCTTCCCTCCATCTAAATACAAAATGCCGAGTTGACCCCTTCCCCCCATCTATATACAAAATGCAGAGTTGACCCCTTCCCTCCATCTATATACAAAATGCAGAGTTGACCCCTTCCCCCCATCTATATACAAAGTACAGAGTTGACCCCTTCCCTCCATCTAGAAACAAAATGCAGAGTTGACCCCTTCCCTCCATCTATGTACAAAATGCAGAGTTGACCCCTTCCCCCCATCTATATACAAAATGCAGAGTTGACCCCTTCCCCCCATCTATATACAAAATGCAGAGTTGACCCCTTCCCCCCATCTAGAAACAAAATGCAGAGTTGACCCCTTCCCTCCATCTATATACAAAATGCAGAGTTGACCCCTTCCCTCCATCTATGTACAAAATGCAGAGTTGACCCCTTCCCCCCATCTATATACAAAATGCAGAGTTGACCCCTTCCCCCCATCTAGAAACAAAATGCAGAGTTGACCCCTTCCCTCCATCTATATACAAAATGCAGAGTTGACCCCTTCCCTCCATCTATGTACAAAATGCAGAGTTGACCCCTTCCCCCCATCTATATACAAAATGCAGACTTGACCCCTTCCCCCCATCTATATACAAAATGCAGAGTTGACCCCTTCCCCCCATCTATATACAAAATGCAGAGTTGACCCCTTCCCCCCATTTATATACAAAATGCAGAGTTGACCCCTTCCCCCCATCTATGTACAAAATGCAGAGTTGACCCCTTCCCTCCATCTATGTACAAAATGCAGAGTTGACCCCTTCCCCCCATCTATATACAAAATGCAGAGTTGACCCCTTCCCCCCATCCATATACAAAATGCAGAGTTGACCCCTTCCCCCCATCTAGAAACAAAATGCAGAGTTGACCCCTTCCCTCCATCTATATACAAAATGCAGAGTTGACCCCTTCCCTCCATCTATGTACAAAATGCAGAGTTGACCCCTTCCCCCCATCTATATACAAAATGCAGAGTTGACCCCTTCCCCCCATCTAGAAACAAAATGCAGAGTTGACCCCTTCCCTCCATCTATATACAAAATGCAGAGTTGACCCCTTCCCTCCATCTATGTACAAAATGCAGAGTTGACCCCTTCCCCCCATCTATATACAAAATGCAGACTTGACCCCTTCCCCCCATCTATATACAAAATGCAGAGTTGACCCCTTCCCCCCATCTATATACAAAATGCAGAGTTGACCCCTTCCCCCCATTTATATACAAAATGCAGAGTTGACCCCTTCCCCCCATCTATGTACAAAATGCAGAGTTGACCCCTTCCCTCCATCTATGTACAAAATGCAGAGTTGACCCCTTCCCCCCATCTATATACAAAATGCAGAGTTGACCCCTTCCCTCCATCTATATACAAAATGCAGAGTTGACCCCTTCCCTCCATCTATATACAAAATGCAGAGTTGACCCCTTCCCCCATCTATATACAAAATGCAGAGTTGACCCCTTCCCTCCATCTATATACAAAATGCAGAGTTGACCCCTTCCCCCATCTATATACAAAGTACAGAGTTGACCCCTTCCCTCCATCTATATACAAAATGCAGAGTTGACCCCTTCCCTCCATCTAAATACAAAATGCAGAGTTGACCCCTTCCCTCCATCTATATACAAAATGCAGAGTTGACCCCTTCCCTCCATCTAAATACAAAATGCAGAGTTGACCCCTTCCCTCCATCTATGTACAAAATGCAGAGTTGACCCCTTCCCTCCATCTAAATACAAAATGCAGAGTTGACCCCTTCCCCCCATCTATATACAAAATGCAGAGTTGACCCCTTCCCACATCTATATACAAAATGCAGAGTTGACCCCTTCCCTCCATCTCCATACAAAATGCAGAGTTGACCCCTTCCCCCATCTATATACAAAGTACAGAGTTGACCCCTTCCCTCCATCTATATACAAAATGCAGAGTTGACCCCTTCCCCCATCTATATACAAAGTACAGAGTTGACCCCTTCCCTCCATCTATATACAAAATGCAGAGTTGACCCCTTCCCTCCATCTATATACAAAATGCAGAGTTGACCCCTTCCCCCATCTATATACAAGATGCAGAGTTGACCCCTTCCCTCCATCTATATACAAAATGCAGAGTTGACCCCTTCCCCCATCTCTATACAAAATGCAGAGTTGACCCCTTCCCCCATCTATATACAAAGTACAGAGTTGACCCCTTCCCTCCATCTATATACAAAATGCAGAGTTGACCCCTTCCCTCCATCTAAATACAAAATGCAGAGTTGACCCCTTCCCTCCATCTATATACAAAATGCAGAGTTGACCCCTTCCCTCCATCTAAATACAAAATGCCGAGTTGACCCCTTCCCCCCATCTATATACAAAATGCAGAGTTGACCCCTTCCCTCCATCTATATACAAAATGCAGAGTTGACCCCTTCCCCCCATCTATATACAAAGTACAGAGTTGACCCCTTCCCTCCATCTAGAAACAAAATGCAGAGTTGACCCCTTCCCTCCATCTATATACAAAATGCAGAGTTGACCCCTTCCCTCCATCTATGTACAAAATGCAGAGTTGACCCCTTCCCCCCATCTATATACAAAATGCAGAGTTGACCCCTTCCCCCCATCTATATACAAAATGCAGAGTTGACCCCTTCCCCCCATCTAGAAACAAAATGCAGAGTTGACCCCTTCCCTCCATCTATATACAAAATGCAGAGTTGACCCCTTCCCTCCATCTATGTACAAAATGCAGAGTTGACCCCTTCCCCCCATCTATATACAAAATGCAGAGTTGACCCCTTCCCCCCATCTATATACAAAATGCAGAGTTGACCCCTTCCCCCCATCTAGAAACAAAATGCAGAGTTGACCCCTTCCCTCCATCTATATACAAAATGCAGAGTTGACCCCTTCCCTCCATCTATGTACAAAATGCAGAGTTGACCCCTTCCCCCCATCTATATACAAAATGCAGAGTTGACCCCTTCCCCCCATCTATACACAAAATGCAGAGTTGACCCCTTCCCCCCATCTATATACAAAATGCAGAGTTGACCCCTTCCCCCCATTTATATACAAAATGCGGAGTTGACCCCTTCCCCCCATCTATGTACAAAATGCAGAGTTGACCCCTTCCCTCCATCTATGTACAAAATGCAGAGTTGACCCCTTCCCCCCATCTATATACAAAATGCAGAGTTGACCCCTTCCCCCCATTTATATACAAAATGCAGAGTTGACCCCTTCCCCCCATTTATATACAAAATGCAGAGTTGACCCCTTCCCCCCATCTATATACAAAATGCAGAGTTGACCCCTTCCCCCATCTATATACAAATACAGAGTTGATCCCTTCCCCCATCTATATACAAAATGCAGATTTGACCCCTTCCTCCCATCTACATACAAAATGCAGAGTTGACTCCTTCCCCCCATCTATATACAAATGCAGAGTTGACCCCTTCCCCCCCATCTAGATATAAAATGCAGAGTTGACCGCTTCCCCCCATCTATATACAAAATGCAGAGTTGACCCCTTCCCCCCATCTAGATACAAAATGCAGATTTGACCCCTTCCTCCCATCTACATACAAAATGCAGAGTTGACTCCTTCCCCCCATCTATATACAAATGCAGAGTTGACCCCTTCCCCCCCATCTAGATATAAAATGCAGAGTTGACCCCTTCCCCCCATCTATATACAAATGCAGAGTTGACCCCTTCCCCCCATCTAGATACAAAATGCAGAGTTGACCCCTTCCTCCCATCTACATACAAAATGCAGAGTTGACCCCTTCCCCCCATCTATATACAAATGCAGAGTTGACCCCTTCCCCCCCATCTAGATACAAAATGCAGAGTTGACCCCTTCCTCCCATCTACATACAAAATGCAGAGCTGACTCCTTCCCCCCATCTATATACAAAATGCAGAGTTGACCCCTTCCTCCCATCTATATACAAAATGCAGAGTTGACCCCTTCCCCCCATCTATATACAAAATGCAGAGCTGACCCCTTCCCTCCATCTATATACAAAATGCAGAGTTGACCCCTTCCCCCCATCTATATACAAAATGCAGAGTTGACCCCTTCCCCCCATCTATATACAAAATGCAGAGTTGACTCCTTCCACCATCTATATACAAAATGCAGAGTTGATCCCTTCTCCCATCGATAGACAAAATGCAGAGTTGATCCCTTCTCCCATCGATATACAAAATGCAGAGTTGATCCCTTCTCCCATCGATAGACAAAATGCAGAGTTGACCCCTTCCCCCCATCAATATCCAAAATGCAGAGTTGACCCCTTCCCCCCATCAATATACAAAATGCAGCGTTGACCCCTTCCCCCCATCTATATACAAAATGCAGAGTTGACCCCTTCCCCCCATCTATATACAAAATGCAGAGCTGACCCCTTCCCCCCATCTATATACAAAATGCAGAGTTGACCCCTTCCCCCCATCTATATACAAAATGCAGAGTTGACCCCTTCCCCCCATCTATATACAAAATGCAGAGTTGACCCCTTCCCCCATCTATATACAAAATGCAGAGTTGACCCCTTCCCCCCATCTATATTCAAAATGCAGAGTTGACCCCTTCCCCCCATCAATATACAAAATGCAGAGTTGACCCCTTCCTCCCATCAATATACAAAATGCAGAGTTGACCCCTTCCCCCCATCTATATACAAAATGCAGAGTTGACCCCTTCCCCCCATCTATATACAAAATGCAGAGTTGACCCCTTCCCCCCATCAATATACAAAATGCAGATTTGACCCCTTCCCCCCATCTATATACAAAATGCAGAGTTGACCCCTTCCCCCCATCTATATACAAAATGCAGAGTTGACCCCTTCCCCCCATCTATATACAAAATGCAGAGTTGACCCCTTCCCCCCATCTATATACAAAATGCAGAGTTGACCCCTTCCCCCCATCAATATACAAAATGCAGAGTTGACCCCTTCCCCCCATCAATATACAAAATGCAGAGTTGACCCCTTCCCCCCATCTATGTGCAAAATACAGAGTTGACCCCTTCCCCACATCTATATACAAAATGCAGAGTTGACCCCTTCCCCCCATCTATATACAAATGCAGAGTTGACCCCTTCCCCCCCATCTAGATACAAAATGCAGAGTTGACCCCTTCCTCCCATCTACATACAAAATGCAGAGCTGACTCCTTCCCCCCATCTATATACAAAATGCAGAGTTGACCCCTTCCCCCCATCTATAAACAAATGCAGAGTTGACCCCTTCCCCCCCATCTAGATACAAAATGCAGAGTTGACCCCTTCCTCCCATCTACATACAAAATGCAGAGCTGACTCCTTCCCTCCATCTATATACAAAATGCAGAGTTGACCCCTTCCTCCCATCTATATACAAAATGCAGAGTTGACCACTTCCCCCCATCCATATACATAATGCAGAGTTGACCCCTTCCCCCCATCTATATACAAAATGCAGAGTTGACTCCTTCCCCCATCTATATACAAAATACAGAGTTGATCCCTTCTCCCATCGATAGACAAAATGCAGAGTTGATCCCTTCTCCCATCGATATACAAAATGCAGAGTTGACCCCTTCCCCCCATCTATATACAAAATGCAGAGTTGATCCCTTCTCCCATCGATAGACAAAATGCAGAGTTGACCCCTTCCCCCCATCAATATACAAAATGCAGAGTTGACCCCTTCCCCCCATCAATATACAAAATGCAGCGTTGACCCCTTCCCCCCATCTATATACAAAATGCAGAGTTGACCCCTTCCCCCCATCTATAAACAAAATGCAGAGCTGACCCCTTCCCCCCATCTATATACAAAATGCAGAGTTGACCCCTTCCCCCCATCTATATCCAAAATGCAGAGTTGACCCCTTCCCCCCATCTATATACAAAATGCAGAGTTGACCCCTTCCCCCCATCTATATACAAACTGCAGAGTTGACCCCTTCCCCCCATCAATATATAAAATGCAGAGTTGACCCCTTCCCCCCATCAATATACAAAATGCAGAGTTGACCCCTTCCCCCCATCTATATACAAAATGCAGAGTTGACCCCTTCCCCCATCTATATACAAAATGCAGAGTTGACCCCTTCCCCCCATCTATATACAAAATGCAGAGTTGACCCCTTCCCCCCATCTATATACAAAATGCAGAGTTGACCCCTTCCCCCCATCTATATACAAAATGCAGAGTTGACCCCTTCCCCGCATCTATATACAAAATACAGATTTGACCCCATCCCCCCATCGATATACAAAATGCAGAGTTGACCCCTTCCCCCCATCAATATACAAAATGCAGAGTTGACCCCTTCCCCCCATCTATATACAAAATGCAGAGTTGACCCCTTCCCCCCATCTATATACAAAATGCAGAGTTGATCCCTTCTCCCATCGATAGACAAAATGCAGAGTTGACCCCTTCCCCCCATCAATATACAAAATGCAGAGTTGACCCCTTCCCTCCATCAATATACAAAATGCAGAGTTGATCCCTTCTCCCATCGATAGACAAAATGCAGAGTTGACCCCTTCTCCCATCGATATACAAAATGCAGAGTTGACCTCTTCCCCCCCAACTACATACAAAATGCAGAGTTGACCCCTTCCCCCCCATCTAGATGCAAAATGCTGAGTTGACCCCTTCCTCCCATCTACATACAAAATGCAGAGTTGACCCCTTCCCCCCATCTATATACAAATGCAGAGTTGACCCCTTCCCCCCATCTAGATACAAAATGCAGAGTTGACCCCTTCCTCCCATCTACATACAAAATGCAGAGTTGACTCCTTCCCCCCATCTATATACAAATGCAGAGTTGACCCCTTCCCCCCCATCTAGATACAAAATGCAGAGTTGACCCCTTCCCCACATCTATATACAAAATGCAGAGTTGACCCCTTCCCCCCCATCTAGATACAAAATGCAGAGTTGACCCCTTCCCCACATCTATATACAAAATGCAGAGTTGACCCCTTCCCCCCATCTATATACAAAATGCAGAGTTGATCCCTTCTCCCATCGATAGACAAAATGCAGAGTTGACCCCTTCCCCCCATCAATATACAAAATGCAGAGTTGACCCCTTCCCTCCATCAATATACAAAATGCAGAGTTGATCCCTTCTCCCATCGATAGACAAAATGCAGAGTTGACCCCTTCCCCCCATCAATATACAAAATGCAGAGTTGACCCCTTCCCTCCATCTATATACAAAATGCAGAGTTGATCCCTTCTCCCATCTATATACAAAATGCAGAGTTGATCCCTTCTCCCATCGATAGACAAAATGCAGAGTTGACCCCCTCCCCCCATCTATATACAAAATACAGAGTTGATCCCTTCTCCCATTGATATACAAAATGCAGAGTTGACCCCTTCCCCCCATCTATATACAAAATGCAGAGTTGACCCCTTCCCCCCATCTATATACAAAATGCAGAGTTGACCCCTTCCCCCATCTATATACAAATGCAGAGTTGATCCCTTCCCCCCATCTATATACAAAATGCAGATTTGACCCCTTCCCCCCATCTATATACAAATGCAGAGTTGACCCCTTCCCCCCCATCTAGATACAAAATGCAGAGTTGACCCCTTCCTCCCATCTACATACAAAATGCAGAGTTGACCCCTTCCCCCCATCTATATACAAATGCAGAGTTGACCCCTTCCCCCCCATCTAGATACAAAATGCAGAGTTGACCCCTTCCTCCCATCTACATACAAAATGCAGAGTTGACTCCTTCCCCCCATCTATATACAAATGCAGAGTTGACCCCTTCCCCCCCATCTAGATACAAAATGCAGAGTTGACCCCTTCCCCCCATCTATATACAAATGCAGAGTTGACCCCTTCCCCCCCATCTAGATACAAAATGCAGAGTTGACCCCTTCCCCCCATCTATATACAAATGCAGAGTTGACCCCTTCCCCCCCATCTGGATACAAAATGCAGAGTTGACCCCTTCCTCCCATCTCCATACAAAATGCAGAGTTGACCCCTTCCCCCCATCTATATACAAATGCAGAGTTGACCCCTTCCCCCCCATCTAGATACAAAATGCAGAGTTGACCCCTTCCTCCCATCTACATACAAAATGCAGAGCTGACCCCTTCCCCCCATCTATATACAAATGCAGAGTTGACCCCTTCCTCCCATCTATATACAAAATGCAGAGTTGACCCCTTCCCCCCATCTATATACAAAATGCAGAGTTGACTCCTTCCCCCATCTATATACAAAATACAGAGTTGATCCTTTCTCCCATCTATATACAAAATGCAGAGTTGATCCCTTCTCCCATCGATAGACAAAATGCAGAGTTGACCCCTTCCCCCCCATCAATATACAAAATGCAGAGTTGACCCCTTCCCCCCATCTATATACAAAATACAGATTTGACCCCTTCCCCCCATCGATATACAAAATGCAGAGTTGACCCCTTCCCCCCATCAATATACAAAATGCAGAGTTGACCCCTTCCCCCCATCTATGTGCAAAATACAGAGTTGACCCCTTCCCCACATCTATATACAAAATGCAGAGTTGACCCCTTCCCCCCATCTACATACAAAATGCAGAGTTGACCCCTTCCCCCCATCGATATAGAAAATGCAGAGTTGACCCCTTCCCCCCATCGATATAGAAAATGCAGAGTTGACCCCTTCCCTCCATCAATATACAAAATGCAGAGTTGACTCCTTCCCCCCATCTATATACAAAATGCAGAGTTGACCCCTTCCCTCCATCTATATACAAAATGCAGAGTTGACCCCTTCCCCCCATCTACATACAAAATGCAGAGTTGACCCCTTCCCCCCATCGATATAGAAAATGCAGAGTTGACCCCTTCCCTCCATCTATATACAAAATGCAGAGTTGTTCCCTTCTCCCATCGATACACAAAATGCAGAGTTGACCTCTTCCCCCCCATCTATATACAAAATGCAGAGTTGATCCCTTCTCCCATCGATAGACAAAATGCAGAGTTGACCCCTTCCCCCCATCAATATACAAAATGCAGAGTTGTTCCCTTCTCCCATCTATATACAAAATGCAGAGTTGACCCCTTCCCCCCATCGAGATACAAAATGCAGAGTTGACCCCTTCCCCCCATCTA
This sequence comes from Heterodontus francisci, assembly GCF_036365525.1. Lineage (NCBI taxonomy): Eukaryota > Metazoa > Chordata > Chondrichthyes > Heterodontiformes > Heterodontidae > Heterodontus > Heterodontus francisci. Next base: position 10,800,737 of record NC_090380.1, on the reverse strand, counting down.
TATACAAAATGCCGAGTTGACCCCTTCCCCCCATCTATATACAAAATGCAGAGTTGATCCCTTCTCCCATCGATATACAAAATGCAGAGTTGACCCCCTCCCCCCATCTATATACAAAATACAGAGTTGATCCCTTCTCCCATCGATGTACAAAATGCAGAGTTGACCTCTTCCCCCCCATCTACATACAAAATGCAGAGTTGACCCCTTCCCCCCATCTATATACAAAATGCAGAGCTGACCCCTTCCCTCCATCTATATACAAAATGCAGAGTTGACCCCTTCCCCCCATCTATATACAAAATGCAGAGTTGACTCCTTCCCCCATCTATATACAAAATACAGAGTTGATCCCTTCTCCCATCGATATACAAAATGCAGAGTTGACCCCTTCCCTCCATCTATATACAAAATGCAGAGTTGACCCCTTCCCCCCATCTATATACAAAATGCAGAGTTGATCCCTTCTCCCCATCTATATACAAAATGCAGAGTTGACCCCTTCCCCCATCTATATACAAAATACAGAGTTGATCCCTTCTCCCATTGATATACAAAATGCAGAGTTGATCCCTTCTCCCATCGATATACAAAATGCAGAGTTGATCCCTTCTCCCATCGATATACAAAATGCAGGGTTGATCCCTTCTCCCATTGATATACAAAATACAGAGTTGACCCCTTCCCCCCATCTATATACAAAATGTAGAGTTGACCCCTTCCCCCCATCGATATACAAAATGCAGAGCTGACCCCTTCCCTCCATCTATGTACAAAGTGCAGACTTGACTCCTTCCCCCCATCTATACACAAAATGCAGAGTTGACCCCTTCCCCCCATCTATATACAAAATGCAGAGTTGACCCCTTCCCCCCATTTATATACAAAATGCAGAGTTGACCCCTTCCCCCCATCTATATACAAAATGCAGAGTTGACCCCTTCCCCCATCTATATACAAATGCAGAGTTGATCCCTTCCCCCCATCTGTATACAAAATGCAGATTTGACACCTTCCCCCCATCTATATACAAAATGCAGAGTTGACCCCCTCCCCCCATCTATATATAAAATGCAGAGTTGACCCATTCCCCCCATCTATATACAAATGCAGAGTTGACCCCTTCCCCCCCATCTAGATACAAAATGCAGAGTTGACCCCTTCCTCCCATCTACATACAAAATGCAGAGTTGACCCCTACCCCCCATCGATATACAAATGCAGAGTTGACCCCTTCCCCCATCTAGATACAAAATGCAGAGCTGACCCCTTCCCCCCATCTAGATACAAAATGCAGAGTTGACCCCTTCCCCCCATCTATATACAAAATGCAGAGTTGACCCCTTCCCCCCATCTATATACAAAATGCAGAGTTGACCCCTTCCCCCCATCTATATACAAAATGCAGAGTTGACCCCTTCCCCCCATCAATATACAAAATGCAGAGTTGACCCCTTCCCACCATCAATATACAAAATGCAGAGTTGACCCCTTCCCCCATCTATATACAAATGCAGAGTTGACCCCTTCCCCCCCATCTCGATACAAAATGCAGAGTTGACCCCTTCCTCCCATCTACATACAAAATGCAGAGTTGACCCCTTCCCCCCATCTATATACAAATGCAGAGTTGACCCCTTCCCCCCATCTATATACAAAATGCAGAGCTGACCCCTTCCCTCCATCTATATACAAAATGCAGAGTTGACCCCTTCCCCCCATCAATATACAAAATGCAGCGTTGACCCCTTCCCCCCATCTATATACAAAATGCAGAGTTGACCCCTTCCCCCCATCTATATACAAAATGCAGAGCTGACCCCTTCCCCCCATCTATATACAAAATGCAGAGTTGACCCCTTGCCCCCATCTATATACAAAATGCAGAGTTGACCCCTTCCCCCCATCTATATACAAAATGCAGAGTTGACCCCTTCCCCCCATCTATATACAAAATGCAGAGTTGACCCCTTCCCCCCATCTATATACAAAATGCAGAGTTGACCCCTTCCCCCCATCAATATACAAAATGCAGAGTTGACCCCTTCCCACCATCAATATACAAAATGCAGAGTTGACCCCTTCCCCCATCTATATACAAAATGCAGAGTTGACCCCTTCCCCCCATCTATATACAAAATGCAGAATTGACCCCTTCCCCCCATCAATATACAAAATGCAGAGTTGACCCCTTCCCCCCATCTATATACAAAATGCAGAGTTGACCCCTTCCCCCCATCTATATGCAAAATGCAGAGTTGACCCCTTCCCCCCATCTATATACAAAATGCAGAGTTGACCCCTTCCCCCCATCTATATACAAAATGCAGAGTTGACCCCTTCCCCACATCTATATACAAAATACAGATTTGACCCCTTCCCCCCATCAATATACAAAATGCAGAGTTGACCCCTTCCCCCCATCAATATACAAAATGCAGAGTTGACCCCTTCCCCCCATCTATGTGCAAAATACAGAGTTGACCCCTTCCCCACATCTATATACAAAATGCAGAGTTGACCCCTTCCCCCCATCGATATAGAAAATGCAGAGTTGACCCCTTCCCTCCATCAATATACAAAATGCAGAGTTGACTCCTTCCCCCCATCTATATACAAAATGCAGAGTTGACCCCTTCCCCCCATCTACATACAAAATGCAGAGTTGACCCCTTCCCCCCATCGATATAGAAAATGCAGAGTTGACTCCTTCCCCCCATCTATATACAAAATGCAGAGTTGACCCCTTCCCCCCATCTACATACAAAATGCAGAGTTGACCCCTTCCCCCCATCGATATAGAAAATGCAGAGTTGTTCCCTTCTCCCATCGATATACAAAATGCAGAGTTGACCTCTTCCCCCCCATCTATATACAAAATGCAGAGTTGATCCCTTCTCCCATCGATAGACAAAATGCAGAGTTGACCCCTTCCCCCCATCAATATACAAAATGCAGAGTTGACCCCTTCCCTCCATCAATATACAAAATGCAGAGTTGTTCCCTTCTCCCATCTATATACAAAATGCAGAGTTGACCCCTTCCCCCCATCTATATACAAAATGCAGAGTTGACCCCTTCCCCCCATCTATATACAAAATGCAGTGTTGACCCCTTCCCCCCATCTATATACAAAATGCAGAGTTGACCCCTTCCCCCCATCTATATACAAAATGCAGAGTTGTTCCCTTCTCCCATCTATATACAAAATGCAGAGTTGACCCCTTCCCCCCATCTATATACAAAATGCAGAGTTGACCCCTTCCCCCCATCTATATACAAAATGCAGAGTTGTTCCCTTCTCCCATCTATATACAAAATGCAGAGTTGACCCCTTCCCCCCATCTATATACAAAATGCAGAGTTGATCCCTTCTCCCATCGATGTACAAAATGCAGAGTTGACCCCCTCCCCCCATCTATATACAAAATACAGAGTTGATCCCTTCTCCCATTGATATACAAAATGCAGAGTTGACCCCCTCCCCCCATCTATATACAAAATACAGAGTTGATCCCTTCTCCCATTGATATACAAAATGCAGAGTTGATCCTTTCTCCCATCGATGTACAAAATGCAGAGTTGACCTCTTCCCCCCCATCTGCAGACAAAATGCAGAGTTGACCCCTTCCCCCCATCTATATACAAAATGCAGAGCTGACCCCTTCCCTCCATCTATATACAAAATGCAGAGTTGACCCCTTCCCCCCATCTATATACAAAATGCAGAGTTGACTCCTTCCCCCAGCAATATACAAAATACAGAGTTGATCCCTTCTCCCATCGATATACAAAATGCAGAGTTGACCCCTTCCCTCCATCTATATACAAAATGCAGAGTTGACCCCTTCCCCCCATCTATATACAAAATGCAGAGTTGATCCCTTCTCCCATTGATATACAAAATGCAGAGTTGATCCCTTCTCCCATCGATATACAAAATGCAGAGTTGATCCCTTCTCCCCATCTATATACAAAATGCAGAGTTGACCCCTTCCCCCATCTATATACAAAATACAGAGTTGATCCCTTCTCCCATTGATATACAAAATGCAGAGTTGACCCCTTCCCTCCATCTATATACAAAATACAGAGTTGATCCCTTCTCCCATCTATATACAAAATACAGAGTTGATCCCTTCTCCCATCTATATACAAAATGCAGAGTTGACCCCTTCCCCCCATCTATATACAAAATGCAGAGTTGATCCCTTCTCCCCATCTATATACAAAATGCAGAGTTGACCCCTTCCCCCATCTATATACAAAATACAGAGATGATCCCTTCTCCCATTGATATACAAAATGCAGGGTTGATCCCTTCTCCCATTGATATACAAAATACAGAGTTGACCCCTTCCCCCCATCTATATACAAAATGCAGAGTTGACCCCTTCCCCCCATCGATATACAAAATGCAGAGCTGACCCCTTCCCTCCATCTATGTACAAAATGCAGAGTTGACCCCTTCCCCCCATCTATATACAAAATGCAGAGTTGACCCCTTCCCCCCATCTATATACAAAATGCAGAGTTGACCCCTTCCCCCATCTATATACAAATGCAGAGTTGATCCCTTCCCCCCATCTATATACAAAATGCAGAGTTGACCCCTTCCCCCCATCTATATACAAAATGTAGATTTGACCCCTTCCCCCCATCTATATACAAAATGCAGAGTTGACCCCCTCCCCCCATCTATATATAAAATGCAGAGTTGACCCCTTCCCCCCATCTATATACAAAATGTAGATTTGACCCCTTCCCCCCATCTATATACAAAATGTAGATTTGACCCCTTCCCCCCATCTATATACAAAATGCAGAGTTGACCCCCTCCCCCCATCTATATACAAAATGCAGAGTTGACCCCTTCCCCCCCATCTATATACAAAATGCAGAGTTGACCCCTTCCCCCCATCTATATACAAAATGCAGAGTTGACCCCTTCCCCCCATCTATATACAAAATGCAGAGTTGACCCCTTCCCCCCATCTATATACAAAATGCAGAGTTGACCCCTTCCCCCATCTATATACAAATGCAGAGTTGATCCCTTCCCCCCATCTATATACAAAATGCAGAGTTGACCCCTTCCCCCCATCTACATACAAAATGCAGAGTTGACCCCTTCCCCCCATCTATATACAAAATGCAGAGTTGACCCCTTCCCCCCATCTATATACAAAATGCAGAGTTGACCCCTTCCCCCATCTATATACAAATGCAGAATTGATCCCTTCCCCCCATCTATATACAAAATGCAGAGTTGACCCCTTCCCCCCATCTATATACAAAATGTAGATTTGACCCCTTCCCCCCATCTATATACAAAATGCAGAGTTGACCCCCTCCCCCCATCTATATATAAAATGCAGAGTTGACCCCTTCCCCCCATCTATATACAAATGCAGAGTTGACCCCTTCCCCCCCATCTAGATACAAAATGCAGAGTTGACCCCTTCCTCCCATCTACATACAAAATGCAGAGTTGACCCCTTCCCCCCTATCTATATACAAATGCAGAGTTGACCCCTTCCCCCCCATCTAGATACAAAATGCAGAGTTGACCCCTTCCTCCCATCTACATACAAAATGCAGAGTTGACTCCTTCCCCCCATCTATATACAAATGCAGAGTTGACCCCTTCCCCCCCATCTAGATACAAAATGCAGAGTTGACCCCTTCCCCACATCTATATACAAAATGCAGAGTTGACCCCTTCCCCCCATCTATATACAAAATGCAGAGTTGATCCCTTCTCCCATCGATAGACAAAATGCAGAGTTGACCCCTTCCCCCCATCAATATACAAAATGCAGAGTTGACCCCTTCCCTCCATCAATATACAAAATGCAGAGCTGACCCCTTCCCCCATCTATATACAAATGCAGAGTTGATCCCTTCTCCCATTGATATACAAAATGCAGAGTTGACCCCCTCCCCCCATCTATATACAAAATGCAGAGTTGATCCCTTCTCCCATCGATAGACAAAATGCAGAGTTGACCCCCTCCCCCCATCTATATACAAAATACAGAGTTGATCCCTTCTCCCATTGATATACAAAATGCAGAGTTGACCCCTTCCCCCCATCTATATACAAAATGCAGAGTTGACCCCTTCCCCCCATCTATATACAAAATGCAGAGTTGACCCCTTCCCCCATCTATATACAAATGCAGAGATGATCCCTTCCCCCCATCTATATACAAAATGCAGAGTTGACCCCTTCCCCCCATCTATATACAAAATGCAGATTTGACCCCTTCCCCCCATCTATATACAAAATGCAGAGTTGACCCCCTCCCCCCATCTATATATAAAATGCAGAGTTGACCCCTTCCCCCCATCTATATACAAATGCAGAGTTGACCCCTTCCCCCCCATCTAGATACAAAATGCAGAGTTGACCCCTTCCTCCCATCTACATACAAAATGCAGAGTTGACCCCTTCCCCCCATCTATATACAAATGCAGAGTTGACCCCTTCCCCCCCATCTAGATACAAAATGCAGAGTTGACCCCTTCCTCCCATCTACATTCAAAATGCAGAGTTGACTCCTTCCCCCCATCTATATACAAATGCAGAGTTGACCCCTTCCCCCCCATCTAGATACAAAATGCAGAGTTGACCCCTTCCCCCCATCGATATACAAATGCAGAGTTGACCCCTTCCCCCCATCTAGATACAAAATGCAGAGTTGACCCCTTCCTCCCATCTACATACAAAATGCAGAGTTGACCCCTTCCCCCTATCTATATACAAATGCAGAGTTGACCCCTTCCCCCCCATCTAGATACAAAATGCAGAGTTGACCCCTTCCTCCCATCTACATACAAAATGCAGAGCTGACCCCTTCCCCCCATCTATATACAAATGCAGAGTTGACCCCTTCCTCCCATCTATATACAAAATGCAGAGTTGACCCCTTCCCCCCATCTATATACAAAATGCAGAGCTGACCCCTTCCCTCCATCTATATACAAAATGCAGAGTTGACCCCTTCCCCCCATCTATATACAAAATGCAGAGTTGACTCCTTCCCCCATCTATATACAAAATACAGAGTTGATCCTTTCTCCCATCTATATACAAAATGCAGAGTTGATCCCTTCTCCCATCGATCGACAAAATGCAGAGTTGACCCCTTCCCCCCCATCAATATACAAAATGCAGAGTTGACCCCTTCCCCCCATCAATATACAAAATGCAGCGTTGACCCCTTCCCCCCATCTATATACAAAATGCAGAGTTGACCCCTTCCCCCCATCTATATACAAAATGCAGAGCTGACCCCTTCCCCCCATCTATATACAAAATGCAGAGTTGACCCCTTGCCCCCATCTATATACAAAATGCAGAGTTGACCCCTTCCCCCCATCTATATACAAAATGCAGAGTTGACCCCTTCCCCCCATCTATATACAAAATGCAGAGTTGACCCCTTCCCCCCATCTATATACAAAATGCAGAGTTGACCCCTTCCCCCCATCAATATACAAAATGCAGAGTTGACCCCTTCCCACCATCAATATACAAAATGCAGAGTTGACCCCTTCCCCCCATCTATATACAAAATGCAGAGTTGACCCCTTCCCCCCATCTATATACAAAATACAGAGTTGACCCCTTCCCCCCATCAATATACAAAATGCAGAGTTGACCCCTTCCCCCCATCTATATACAAAATGCAGAGTTGACCCCTTCCCCCCATCTATATGCAAAATGCAGAATTGACCCCTTCCCCCCATCTATATACAAAATGCAGAGTTGACCCCTTCCCCCCATCTATATACAAAATGCAGAGTTGACCCCTTCCCCCCATCTATATACAAAATACAGATTTGACCCCTTCCCCCCATCGATATACAAAATGCAGAGTTGACCCCTTCCCTCCATCAATATACAAAATGCAGAGTTGACTCCTTCCCCCCATCTATATAAAAAATGCAGAGTTGACCCCTTCCCCCCATCTACATACAAAATGCAGAGTTGACCCCTTCACCCATCGATATAGAAAATGCAGAGTTGACCCCTTCCCTCCATCTATATACAAAATGCAGAGTTGATCCCTTCTCCCATCGATATACAAAATGCAGAGATGACCCCTTCCCTCCATCTATATACAAAATGCAGAGTTGACCCCTTCCCCCCATCTATATACAAAATGCAGAGTTGATCCCTTCTCCCCATCTATATACAAAATGCAGAGTTGACCCCTTCCCCCCATCTATATACAAAATGCAGAGTTGATCCCTTCTCCCATTGATATACAAAATGCAGAGTTGATCCCTTCTCCCATCGATATACAAAATGCAGAGTTGATCCCTTCTCCCATCGATATACAAAATGCAGAGTTGACCCCCTCCCCCCATCTATATCTTAAATGCAGAGTTGACCCCTTCCCCCCATCTATATACAAATGCAGAGTTGACCCCTTCCCCCCCATCTAGATACAAAATGCAGAGTTGACCCCTTCCTCCCATCTACATACAAAATGCAGAGTTGACCCCTTCCCCCCCATCTAGATACAAAATGCAGAGTTGACCCCTTCCTCCCATCTACATACAAAATGCAGAGTTGACTCCTTCCCCCCATCTAGATACAAAATGCAGAGTTGACCCCTTCCCCACATCTATATACAAAATGCAGAGTTGACCCCTTCCCCCCATCTATATACAAAATGCAGAGTTGATCCCTTCTCCCATCGATAGACAAAATGCAGAGTTGACCCCTTCCCTCCATCAATATACAAAATGCAGAGTTGACCCCTTCCCCCCATCTATATACAAAATGCAGAGTTGACCCCTTCCCCCCATCTATATACAAAATGCAGAGTTGACCCCTTCCCCCCATCTATATACAAAATGCAGAGTTGACCCCTTCCCCCCATCTATATACAAAATGCAGAGTTGACCCCTTCCCTCCATCAATATACAAAATGCAGAGTTGACCCCTTCCCCCCATCTATATACAAAATGCAGAGTTGACCCCTTCCCCCCATCTATATACAAAATGCAGAGTTGACCCCTTCCCCCCATCAATATACAAAATGCAGAGTTGACCCCTTCCCCCCATCAATATACAAAATGCAGAGTTGATCCCTTCTCCCATCGATAGACAAAATGCAGAGTTGACCCCTTCCCTCCATCAATATACAAAATGCAGAGTTGACCCCTTCCCTCCATCAATATACAAAATGCAGAGTTGACCCCTTCCCCCCATCTATATACAAAATGCAGAGTTGACCCCTTCCCCCCAGCAATATACAAAATGCAGAGTTGACCCCTTCCCCCCATCTATATACAAAATGCAGAGTTGACCCCTTCCCCCCATCTATATACAAAATGCAGAGTTGACCCCTTCCCCCCAGCAATATACAAAATACAGAGTTGACCCCTTCCCCCCATCAATATACAAAATGCAGAGTTGACCCCTTCCCTCCATCAATATACAAAATGCAGAGTTGACCCCTTCCCCCCATCTATATACAAAATGCAGAGTTGACCCCTTCCCCCCATCTATATACAAAATGCAGAGTTGACCCCTTCCCCCCATCTATATACAAAATGCAGAGTTGATCCCTTCTCCCATCTTTATACAAAATGCAGAGTTGATCCCTTCTCCCATCGATAGACAAAATGCAGAGTTGACCCCTCCCCCCATCTATATACAAAATGCAGAGTTGACCCCTTCCCCCCATCTATATACAAAATGCAGAGTTGACCCCTTCCCCCCATCTATAGACAAAATGCAGAGTTGACCCCATCCTCCCATCTACATACAAAATGCAGAGTTGACCCCTTCCCCCCATCTATATACAAATGCAGAGTTGACCCCTTCCCCCCCATCTAGATACAAAATGCAGAGTTGCCCCCTTCCTCCCATCTACATACAAAATGCAGAGTTGACTCCTTCCCCCCATCTATATACAAATGCAGAGTTGACCCCTTCCCCCCCATCTAGATACAAAATGCAGAGTTGACCCCTTCCCCCCATCTATATACAAATGCAGAGTTGACCCCTTCCCCCCATCTAGATACAAAATGCAGAGTTGACCCCTTCCCCCCATCTATATACAAATGCAGAGTTGACTCCTTCCTCCCATCTATATACAAATGCAGAGTTGACCCCTTCCCCCCCATCTAGATACAAAATGCAGAGTTGACCCCTTCCTCCCATCTACATACAAAATGCAGAGCTGACCCCTTCCCCCCATCTATATACAAATGCAGAGTTGACCCCTTCCTCCCATCTATATACTAAATGCAGAGTTGACCCCTTCCCCCCATCTATATACAAAATGCAGAGTTGACCCCTTCCCCCCATCTATATAAAAAATGCAGAGTTGACTCCTTCCCCCATCGATATACAAAATACAGAGTTGATCCTTTCTCCCATCGATAGACAAAATGCAGAGTTGACTCCTTCCCCCCATCTATAGACAAAATGCAGAGTTGACCCCTTCCCCCCATCTATATACAAAATGCAGAGTTGACCCCTTCCCCCCATCAATATACAAAATGCAGAGTTGACCCCTTCCCCCCATCTATATACAAAATACAGATTTGACCCCTTCCCCCCATCAATATACAAAATGCAGAGTTGACCCCTTCCCCCCATCTATATACAAAATGCAGAGTTGACCCCTTCCCCCCATCTATATACAAAATGCAGAGTTGACCCCTTCCCCCCATCTATATACAAAATGCAGAGTTGACCCCTTCCCCCCATCTATATACAAAATACAGAGTTGACCCCTTCCCCCCATCAATATACAAAATGCAGAGTTGACCCCTTCCCCCCATCTATATACAAAATGCAGAGTTGACCCCTTCCCCCCATCTATATGCAAAATGCAGAGTTGACCCCTTCCCCCCATCTATATACAAAATGCAGAGTTGACCCCTTCCCCCCATCTATATACAAAATGCAGAGTTGACCCCTTCCCCCCATCTATATACAAAATACAGATTTGACCCCTTCCCCCCATCGATGTACAAAATGCAGAGTTGACCCCTTCCCTCCATCAATATACAAAATGCAGAGTTGACTCCTTCCCCCCATCTATATACAAAATGCAGAGTTGACCCCTTCCCCCCATCTATATACAAAATGCAGAGTTGACCCCTTCCCCCCATCGATATAGAAAATGCAGAGTTGACCCCTTCCCTCCATCTATATACAAAATGCAGAGTTGATCCCTTCTCCCATCGATATACAAAATGCAGAGATGACCCCTTCCCTCCATCTATATACAAAATGCAGAGTTGACCCCTTCCCCCCATCTATATACAAAATGCAGAGTTGACCCCTTCCCCCCATCTATATACAAAATGCAGAGTTGACCCCTTCCCCCCATCAATATACAAAATGCAGAGTTGACCCCTTCCCCCCATCAATATACAAAATGCAGAGTTGATCCCTTCTCCCATCGATAGACAAAATGCAGAGTTGACCCCTTCCCTCCATCAATATACAAAATGCAGAGTTGACCCCTTCCCTCCATCAATATACAAAATGCAGAGTTGACCCCTTCCCCCCATCTATATACAAAATGCAGAGTTGACCCCTTCCCCCCATCTATATGCAAAATGCAGAGTTGACCCCTTCCCCCCATCTATATACAAAATGCAGAGTTGACCCCTTCCCCCCATCTATATACAAAATGCAGAGTTGACCCCTTCCCCCCATCTATATACAAAATACAGATTTGACCCCTTCCCCCCATCGATATACAAAATGCAGAGTTGACCCCTTCCCTCCATCAATATACAAAATGCAGAGTTGACTCCTTCCCCCCATCTATATACAAAATGCAGAGTTGACCCCTTCCCCCCATCTACATACAAAATGCAGAGTTGACCCCTTCCCCCCATCTATATACAAAATGCAGAGTTGACCCCTTCCCCCCATCTATATACAAAATACAGAGTTGATCCCTTCTCCCATTGATATACAAAATGCAGAGTTGACCCCTTCCCCCCATCTATATACAAAATGCAGAGTTGACCCCTTCCCCCCATCGATATAGAAAATGCAGAGTTGACCCCTTCCCTCCATCTATATACAAAATACAGAGTTGATCCCTTCTCCCATTGATATACAAAATGCAGAGTTGACCCCTTCCCCCCATCTATATACAAAATGCAGAGTTGACCCCTTCCCCCCATCGATATAGAAAATGCAGAGTTGACCCCTTCCCTCCATCTATATACAAAATGCAGAGTTGATCCCTTCTCCCATCGATATACAAAATGCAGAGATGACCCCTTCCCTCCATCTATATACAAAATGCAGAGTTGATCCCTTCTCCCCATCTATATACAAAATGCAGAGTTGACCCCTTCCCCCCATCTATATACAAAATGCAGAGTTGACCCCTTCCCCCCATCTATATACAAAATACAGAGTTGATCCCTTCTCCCATCGATATACAAAATGCAGAGTTGATCCCTTCTCCCATCGATATACAAAATGCAGGGTTGATCCCTTCTCCCATTGATATACAAAATACAGAGTTGACCCCTTCCCCCCCATCTATATACAAAATGCAGAGTTGACCCCTTCCCCCTATCGATATACAAAATGCAGAGCTGTCCCCTTCCCCCCATCTATATACAAAATGCAGAGTTGACCCCTTCCCCCATCTATATACAAAATGCAGAGTTGACCCCTTCCCCCCCCATCTATATACAAAATACAGAGTTGATCCCTTCTCCCATCTATATACAAAAAGCAGAGTTGACCCCTTCCCCCCCCATCTATATACAAAATACAGAGTTGACCCCTTCCCCCCCATCTATATACAAAATGCAGGGTTGACCCCTTCCCCCCATCTATATACAAAATACAGAGTTGACCCCTTCCCCCCAATGTATATACAAAAAGCAGAGTTGACCCCTTCCCCCCATCTACATACAAAATGCAGAGTTGACCCCTTCTGCCCCCATCTATGTACAAGTCAGCCTTTATCTTTGGGCGGCACATTGGCACAGTGGTTAGCACTGCAGCCTCACAGCTCCAGGGACCCGGGTTCAATTCTGGGTACTGCCTGTGCGGAGTTTGCAAGTTCTCCCTGTGTCTGCGTGGGTTTTCGCCGGGTGTTCCGGTTTCCTCCCACAGCCAAAAACGTGCAGGTTGATAGGTAAATTGGCTGTTGTAAATTGCCCCTTGTGTAGGTAGGTGGTCGGGAATATGGGATTACTGTAGGGTTAGTATAAATGGGTGGTTGTTGGTCGGCACAGACTCGGTGGGCCGAAGGGCCTGTTTCAGTGCTGTATCTCTAAATAAATAAAAGGGTCCAGCTAGCAACTTGTGCACTTGAGACCGTCCTGTCTTTGATGCGGCCCTCTTGTAATAGTCGGGTAGGGGTGTGATGGGTGGTCAGCGTCACCACCAGATTGTCAGTTTCCACGGTGAAATATTTCACTGCCCAGACGGTGGCCAGCAGGTGGCGCTCACACATAAGACTCTTCGCCAGGAGGTCTCACTTCCCTCTAAGGTCCACTGCCTCTTTCAGGAAAGTGTATTGTTTCTGGGGTCACACCATAGCTTCCCCAGCTACCTGTACCTCCATCCCAGCCACCCGTCCAAAATCATGTTTTTGTGTGGTGAACGAGGCCCTCTTTCCCCCAATTAAACCTTTATATTCAGAAGGGCGTCGGGGGTCATACATCTCAATGAGGTGATGGGCTGCCTTTTCCAGGTTCTCTCCGGGAAGACCACAATCCCGTCTTCTCCTGCTCCCCGTCCCCACAAACAATTATTCCCCGTATCTACTGCCACCTGGTGGCAGAGCATCCAGTCTGTTCCCAAAGCTCCTACTCCTGTGTCTGACCACTTGCCCAGAACACAAGTGCTTTTAGTGACCAGAGGTCCGAGCCAGACCTCCATGGGTTTGGATACCGTCCCAGCGGCTGAGTCACGCGTGAAACTCTCTAAAGTGTGGGGATCTCCACTGGACCATGGAGATTTAAGAACAAAGAACAAAGAAAATTACAGCACAGGAACAGGCCCTTCGGCCCTCCAAGCCTGCGCCGATCCAGATCCTCTACCTAAACATGTCGCCTATTTTCTAAGGGTCTGTATCTCTTTACTTCCTGCCCATTGTATCTGTCTAGATACATCTTAAAAGACGCTATCGTCACCGCATCTACCACCTCCGCTGGCAACGCGTTCCAGGCACCCACCACCCTCTGCGTAAAGAACTTTCCACGCATATCCCCCCTAAACTTTTCCCCTTTCACTTTGAACTCGTGTCCTCTAGTAATTGAATCCCCCACTCTGGGGAAAAAGCTTCTTGCTATTCACCCTGTCTATACCTCTCATGATTTTGTACACCTCAATCAGGTCCCCCCTCAACCTCCGTCTTTCTAACAAAAATAATCCTAATCTACTCAACCTTTCTTCATAGCTAGCGCCCTCCATACCAGGCAACATCCTGGTGAACCTCCTCTGCACCCTCTCCAAAGCATCCACATCCTTTTGGTAATGTGGTGACCAGAACTGCACGCAGTATTCCAAATGTGGCCGATACAACTGTAACATGACCTGCCAACTCTTGTACTCAATACCCCGTCCGATGAAGGAAATCATGCCGTATGCCTTCTTGACCACTCTATTGACCTGCGTTGCCACCTTCAGGGAACAATGGACCTGAACACCCAAATCTCTCTGTACATCAATTTTCCCCAGGACCTTTCCATTTACTGTATAGTTCATTCTTGAATTGGATCTTCCAAAATGCATCACCTCGCATTTGCCCTGATTGAACTCCATCTGCCATTTCTCTGCCCAACTCTCCAGTCTATCTATATTCTGCTGTATTCTCTGACAGTCCCCTTCACTATCTGCTACTCCACCAATCTTAGTGTCGTCTGCAAACTTGCTAATCAGAGCATCTATACTTTCCTCCAAATCATTTATGTATATCACAAACAACAGTGGTCCCAGCACGGATCCCTGTGGAACACCACTGGTCACACGTCTCCATCTTGAGAAACTCCCTTCCACTGCTACTCTCTGTCTCCTGTTGCCCAGCCAGTTCTTTATCCATCTAGCTAGTACACCTTGGACCCCATGTGCCTTCACTTTCTCCATCAGCCTACCATGGGGAACCTTATCAAACGCCTTACTGAAGTCCATGTATATGACATCTACAGCCCTTCCCTCATCAATCAACTGTCACTTTGAGGGGGAAAGAAGAGTAGACAACTGTGTGGAAAGCTCCTGTATCTATCACGTACCTACCCTGCTTCCTCTCCACTCCACACAGGGTCTCCCGTACTCTTCATACCTGAGTGAACACAGGTACTCGGGCTGGGCGTGGCCCCATCAATTCCGATCCCCCGCAAGGGTGCTGGCATCATTCCCCACCGAGCACACCTTGCCCTCTTGCTGCCTCCTTTCCAGAGTTGCTAGTTGCTTCTCCATGTTCTCCCAGGATGGCGCTGGAGCCTCTCCCACCTGCTCGGGTTTCAATCCTCCGTTGCTGCAAAGGGGTTTCTTACACTCCCGTTTAAAGTGACCCTTACCCCCACTCGGGGGCTGACCTTCCTTCACCTCCCTCTTGATGCCAATGTTTCTGGGTATTCCCTTTTATCTTGTGTACTTTCCCCTTTTCCTTAGGAATTTCCCCTTTAGTCGCCTTTTTTCCTTTACTCTGATCAAATCTAAGGGTCATTTTCCTTAAGATTCCTGCCTCTGTATTGTTATCACAATAAATAGAGGGAGCCAAGGTTAAAAAGAAGCATTCGTGTTTCTCCCCATCATCCAAGCTGTGAAGCCCGGCCACCTGGTCAATTTCCAGGAAATTACTGTACGGTTCTTCCCCCGACTGGAGTTTCTTTAAGTTCCCAGCCATTTTGCAATTGCTCAGCTGAGTAGGGAATGAGAAATTCACGATCGAGAGCCCCCCCCCCCCCCACCCATTGCTGATTGGGACCTGGGGCATGAAACCGCACCTGGCACATTGGTGCCATTCTCCCTGACTTCCCTTCCGGGTGGTCAGAATGTTGCCTGTCCAGCATGGATGCAGTTTCTCCCCATTTTCCATCCTCAAACTCCTCCCCCATCTTTTCCTCCTTCTCTTCCTTGTCTACAGTTTCTCCTCCCCTTACGCACAAATAAACCCAATGTTGTTGCAATCTCGCCTCCAGCACCCCAATACATCACCAACAATGTGTGGTCGACAAGCCTGTTTTCCTTGCTGCTGAACCCTGTAGGCTACTCTGACATCCTGTGTCTCTCTCTCTCTCACAGCAGGCTTACCATCATTCTTTGTTCTGTCTCTTTCTCAGACTCGAGTTCACACTGCCGCTGATTATCGACACACTGACTCTCTGAGTATTCCGTCTTACTGGCCCATCTCTCCACTTCTCTATCATGATTCTCTCTCTCTTTATCTTTCTCCTGTCTTTCCTGCTTTAATTATTCTATGTTCTGTCCACTATAGCCAACCTTTCCTCCTTCTCCTTTCTCAGTTTAATCAATTCTACCTCCATCTCACAGCTCTTCCTTTGCTATACCAGCAACCAGACTGCCTTTATTTGTGACCTTTTACATGTGGATCCCTGTGTCCACTGACCAGCTTCTACTAGGGGATCATCTGCTTCCAGAATCACCCAAACCCACCCCTCCTTCAGGGGCAGCCTCCCTGCCTGTGTGTGTGCGTCTGTGTGTGTGTGTTTATGTGTGTGTGTGTGCATGTGTCTGTGTGTGTGTGTGTGTGTGTGTGTGTGTGAGTCCACACCGGCTCTCTGAAAGAGTAATTCACTCAGTTCCACTCCTCCTGCCTTCTCCCCATAACCCTGCACATTCTTCCTTTTCATATAACAGTCTAATTCCCTTTTGAATGCTTCAATTGAACCTGCCTCCACCATGTTCTCAGACAGTGCATTCCAGACCTTAACCACTCTCTGCATGAGAAGGTTTTTCCTCATGTCACTTTCGATGTCTTGAATTCTTCTGTCTTTGTCCTGACGTCTTCCACACTGCATAATCCTACCACTCGGTGAGCTCCACCTGCTGGTCCACACCACAACTGGTTACATTTTGCTTACAAACAGAAATACAGGAGATATTAAAATGCCTTACACACCTCATTTTGAGGTATGCCTGGTGCTGCTTCTGGCATGCACTCCTGCACTCTTCATTGAACCAGGATTGTTCCCCCAAATTGATGGTAATGGCAGAGTGGAGGTTATGCTGGGCCATGAGGTTAAAGATTGTGTTTGAATACAATTCTGCTGCTGCTGATGGCCCACAGCGCCTCACTTGTTCTGCCAAACAATATGGCTGATCGCCTGCCTCAACTCCACTTTCCCGCCCACTCTCCATATCTGCTGATTCCCTGAGACCAAAAATCTATTGATCTCAGTCTTGAATATATTCAACAATGGAGCATCCACAACTCTCTGGGGTAAACAATTCCAAAGATTCACAACCATTTGAGTGAAGAAATTTCTCCTCATTTCAGTCCTACGTGATCAAGCCCTTATCCTGAGGCTGTGCCCCTGTGTTCTAGATTCCCTGGCTAGGGGTAGTAACCTCTCCGTGTCTACCCAGCCAGGTCCCTTCAGAATCTTGTATCTTTTATTGAGATCACCTCTCATTCTTCTAAATTCCAGAGAGTATTAGCTTGATTTACCCAGCCTTTCATCACAGGACAAATTTCTCAACCCAAGAACCAATATAGTGAAACTTCGCTGTTCCACCTCCAATGAAAATATATTCTTCCTTAGATATGGAAACCGAAATGTGCACACAGTACTCTATGTGTGGTCTCACCAAAGCCCTGCACAATTGGTAGTAAGACTTCCTTATTCTTCTACTTCAATCCCCTTGCAATAAAGGCCAAATGCCATTTGCTTTCCTAACTGTTTGCTGTACCTGCATGCTAATTTTGTGTTTTTGTACAAGTACATCCAAGTGTCTCTAAACATGAAAAATTAGAAGTTTCACTTCTTTTAAGAAAATATTCTAAGACTATTCTTATGACCAAAGTGAATAACCTCACACTTCTCTACATTAGACTGCATCTGCCACCTTGTTACCCAATCACTTAACCTGTCTATGGGCTGGATTTTGTGGAGGAGGTGTGATTCCCAGCGCCGGGACAAAAAGGCAGGTGGGGGGTGGAATCACACCTTGGAGGTGCAACCGGTCTTTTCGTGCCCCCTACGGAGCGATCCTCTGTCATTTTGCTGCCTAAGTGTTACACGCTGGGATCCCGCCTCCAAAAGCTGCTGGCCAATCACAGGGCTGGCAGCTCAACACTTGAAGAACAGTGGTAGAATCAGACAGATTCAGCATGGATTTACGAAAGGGAAATCATGCTTGACAAATCTACTAGAGTTCTTCGAGGATGTAACTAGTAGAGTTGATGAGGGGGAGCCAGTGGATGTGGTTTATTTGGACTTTCAGAAGGCTTTCGACAAAGTCCCACATAAGAGATTAGCGTGTAAAATTAAAGTGCATGGGATTGGGGGTAGTGTATTGCGATGGATAGAAAATTGGTTGGCAGACAGAAATAAGGAGTAGGACTAAACGGGTCTTTTTCCGAATGGCAGGCAGTGACTAGTGGGGTACCGCAGGGATCGGTGCTAGGACCCCAGCTATTCACAATATATATTAATGATTTAGGCTTCAGGGTGATTTGGACAAGTTGAATGAGTGGGCAAATGCATGGCAGATGCAGTATAATGTGGATAAATGTGAGGTTATCCTCTTTGGTAGCAAAAACAGGAGGGAGATTATTATCTGAATGGCTATAAACTGAAAGAGGGGAATATACAACGAGACCTGCGTGTTCTCATACACCAGTCGCTGAAGGTGCAACAGGCAGTAAAAAAGGCAAATGGTATGTTGGCCTTCATAGCAAGAGGATTCAAGTACAGGAGCAGGGATGTCTTGCTGCAATTATACAGGGCCTTGGTGAGGCCACACCTGGAATATTGTGTGCAGTTTTGGTCTCCTTATCTGAGGAAGGATGTTCTTGCTATAGAGGGAGTGCAGAGAAGGTTTACCAGATTGATTCCTGGGATGGCGGGACTGATGCATGGGGAGAAATTGAGTCGGTCAGGATTCTAGTCGTTGGAGTTCAGAAGAGTGAGGGGGGATCTCATGGAAACCTATAAAATTCTAACAGGACTTGACAGAGTAGATACAGGAAGGATGTTCCCGATGATGGGGGAGTCCAGAACCAGGGGTCATAGTCTAAGGATATGGGGTAAACTTTTCAGGACTGAGATGAGGAGAAATTTCTTCACCCAGAGAGTGGTGAGCCTGTGGAATTCACTACCACAGAAAGCAATTGAGGCCAAAACATTGTATGTTTTCAAGAAGGAATTAGATATAGCTCTTGTATCTAAAGGGATCAAAGGGTATGGGGAGAAAGCAGGAACAGGTTACTGAGTTGGATGATCAGCCATGATCATAATGAATGGCTGAGCAGGCTCGAAGGGTTGAATGGCCTACTCCTGCTCCTATTTTCTATGTTTCTATGTTTAATACTGCAGTGGCTTTGGACCCAAGCCTGGTGCTGGAACCCCAGAACTCAGGTAAGTGAGGCACTCCCTCCGGGACCAATCTGGAAGACCCCGTTGCGGGGTGGGGGGTGGGGTGCGAGGATGGGCATGAAGCCAAGGGAAAGGGGGTCCATAGAGGTGGAGATTTTGCCAGTGGGTGTCCCTCATGGGCTACAGATTGCCCATGAAAGAGGGACCCCCCCCCCCACCCCCAAGCCTGTTTTATGAGGCACCCTGTCCACACCCCCCGCCGCTGCTGATTAGATCCCAGAGGCGCTGGGAAGAGGCCCTTGAGTGGCCATTGATAGGCCACTTAAAGGTCTTAATTGGCCTCCAGGTGGAAGGCCATTGTCAGCCTTACACGCCCTGGCAAGATTGCTTGGCAACAGGAAGGTGACAGGCCCTCCACCCCCGCCACCCGTCGCAATTCAATAGGTCCCACTGCCTCTGACCTTGCCTCAGGGGACCCATAAAATCCGGCCCTATATCTCTTTGCAGCCTCTTTGTGTCCTCCTCACAGCTTACATTCCCACCTAGCTTAGTATTGTCAGCAAATTTGTATACATTACTATCAGACTCTTCATCTAAACCATTAATATAGATTATAAATAGCTGAGACTCCAACACTGATCTTTGTGGCACTCCACTAGTTACAGCCTGCTAACTTGAAATTGCCTCACTTATCATTCCCTTTTGTAAAACCATGTTGACTTTGTCTGATCACTGTGCTTTTCTAAATGCATTGTTAACACTTCTTTAATGATAGATTTGAGCATTTTCCTGATGCCTGATGTCAGGCTAACTGGCTTGTAGTTCCCTGTTTTCTTTCTCCCTCCTTTCTTGAATAGCAGCGTTACGTTTGCTAACTTCCAATCTGCTGGGACCATTCTAAAATCTAGGGAATTTTGGAAAATCATAACCAGTGCGTCCACAATCTCTGCAGCCACCTCCTTTAGAACCCTAGGATGTAGGCTAACACATTTGTCGGATTTTATTCCAATAAGTTTCTCAAATACTTTTTTTCTGATGATATTAATTTTCACTGTTATTAGCCCTTTGGTCACCTTCTATTTCTAGTATGTAATAAGTGTTTTCTACTGTGATGACAGAAACAAAATATTTGTTCAATGTCTCTGCCATTTCCTCATTCTCCAGCCCTTTGCTGGTTTCTAAAGCTTTCCCAATTCCCAAGCTTACTACTATCTTTGCAACATTATAAACCTCTTATTTTAATCTAATACTATCCTTAACATCCCTAGTAAGCCAGTGATAGATCATTCTTGCTGAGTTTTTTAATGGAATGTATTTTGTTGAATATTTTGAATTGTTTCTTTAAATGTTTCCTACAGTCTATTTACCCAATCAATCTCAGCCAGTTCTCCTCTCATACCTATGTTACTGGCTTTGTTTACATTTGAGATTCATGTTTTGGACTTGAAGATGTCATTCTTACACTTAATATGGAATTCAATTGTATTATGATCACATTTTCCCAAAGGATATTATACTATGAGATTACAAATTAAACATGCCTCATTGCACAATACTAAATCTAAAATAACTTTATCGCTAGTTGGTTCCACAAAGTACTGTTTCAGGAAACTGTTGCAAAAGCATTCTACAAACTCATCTTTCATACTACTTTTGCCAATTGATTGGTCCAGTCTATATGCAGGTTAAAGTCCCCCACAATTATTACATTGCCTTTGTTTAAGCTCCAATTATTTCTTGCTTAATGCTCTGTCCCATAATATAACCACTGTTGGGGGGCCCATAAACTATGTCCATTGGTATTTTCTGACCCTTGTTAATCCTGTTTAGTCATCTCTACCCATACTGATTCTACTTCCTGATGTTCTGAGCCAAGATCCTTTCTTAGTACTGTCCTTATCATCCTTTACTATCAGAGCAGCTACTCCTTTTCCATTCTGTCTGTTTTTCTGAAATATTGTGTACCCTGGAATATTTATTTCCCAACCTTGGTTGCCTTGTCTTTACTATTTTTAAAATTCATTCTGGGTAGATGTGGGCGTCGCTGGCTATGCCAGCATTTATTGTCCATCCAATTGCCCATGAGAAGGTGGTGGTGAGCTGCCTTCCTGAACCGCTGCAGTCTGTGTGTGGTAGGTACACCCGCAGTGCTGTTAGGAAGGGTGTTATAGGACTTTGACCCGGTGACAATGAAGGGACGGTGATATAGTTCCAAGTCAGGATGGTATGTGACTTGGAGGGGAACTTGCAGGTGGTGGTGTCCCATGCGTTTGCTGCCCTTGTCCTTCTAGTTGGTAGAGGTCGTGGGTTTGGAAGGTGCTGTCTCAGGAGCCTTGGTGCGTTGCTGCAGTGAATCTTGTATATGGTACACACTGCTGCCACTGTGCATCGGTGGTGGAGAGAGTGAATATTTGTAGATGGGGTGCCAATCAAGTGGCTGCTTTGTCCTGGATGGTGTCGAGCTTCTAAAGTGTTGTTGGAGCTGCACCCATCCAGACAAGTGGAGAGTATTCCATCACACTCCTGACTTGTGCCTTGTAGATGGAGTTCCCAGCCTCTGACCTGCTCTTGTAGCCACGGTATTTATATGGCTACTCCAGTTCAGTTTCTAGTCAATGGTAACCCCCAGAATGTTGATAGTGGGGGATTCAGCAATGGTAATGCCATTGAATGTCAAGGGGAGATGGTTAGATTCTCTCTTGTTGGAGATGGTCATTGCCTGGTGCTTGTGTGGCGCGAATGTTACTTGCCACTTATCAGCCCAAGCCTGGATACTGTCCAGGTCTTGCTGCATTTCTACACGGACTGCTTCAGTATCTGAGGAGTCACGAATGGTGCTGAACATGGTGCAATCATCAGCAAACATCCCCACTTCTGACCTTATGATTGAAGGAAGGTCATTGATGAAGCAGCTGAAGATGGTTGGACCTAGGACACTACCCTGAGGAACTCCTGCAGTGATGTCCTGGAGCTGAGATGATTGACCTCCAACAACCACAACCATCTTCCTTTGCACTAGGTATGATACCAATCAGCAGGGAGTTTTCCCCCTGATTCCCATTGACTTCACTTTTGCTGGGGCTCATTGATGCCATACTTGATCAAATGCTGCCTTGATGTCAAGGGCAGTCACCATGTCTCTGTAATGGCAATTTGATCTGCACCATTTATTTCTGTTTGTGCCACTAGTTCATCCACAAATGCTTCATTCATTCAGATAAGAGCCTTTTTTTACATTAATCTTTGCATGGGCCTTATTTGCCGATGCACTATTACTGTTCAACTCACTGTCCCACTTTGCTTTTCTTTACCCAAATCGCTATACTGCTCCATGGCCTCGGCTTTTCTCTTTAGATTTCTAAATTTCCCTTCACCTGGCCCTTCTCCCCACTTTTAGTTTAAAGCCCTATCCACAGCCCTAGTTAAAAGATTCACTAGGACACTGATACCAGCCTGGTTTAAGTGGAGCCCATGCTAACGAAACAGCTCCTTCTTTCCCCAGTGCTGGTGTCAGTGCCCATGAATCAAAACACCCACACCACTCTGAGCCATGCATTTCATTCTCAAATCTGCTTGGCCGAATGCCAATTGGTATGTGGCTCAAGTAACAATCCTGAGATTCTGCTTATTAATTTAGAATTCAGTTCCTCAAACTCCTTCTGCAGAACATCATTCCTAGTTCTAACTGTGTCTTTAGTTCTACGTGGACCACAACAACTGGATCCTCCCCTTCCCACTGCAAGTTCGTTTCCAGCCGCGAGGAGATGTCCTTAACCCCGGCACCGGACAAGCTTAAGAGCTCCTGTTTTGTCTTTATTCTGTTTCTGGTTCCCAGATGTTGAAAAGAATCACACTTTAAGCTTGGAAAAGGCTGAAGTCAGTCTTGTTTATGACAGCACCATGCTTTGTGCTGTAGAACCTAGTTCAAAATGTTTCTTGTGTTACATATAACATGACTTCCCCCCACTGGAACACTAATACATAACAACTAGTTCCTAGCTAATTAGTTCCTAACACTTTACAGATAGTATAACAATATATACATATATAACATCCCTCTTTCTTTAAAACATAATGCCACTATATCAATAGAACTGCCAATATAAATAAAGCAGATTATCATCTGACTTGTGGAAATAATCTGAACCCTTTTTAGAGTCTTTTATAGTGTGTATTTTTTAAAAAATATTATTCATGGTATCGCTTGGGGGGGTAAGGTGTTGTGCCTCCATCTTGTATATTTGGCATTTGGTGCTCTCAGTAATGAGCTAGCATGCTGTACAGGCGATGTCTTGTTACTTATTGGTGATGTTGTTAGTGTTGTCTCGCTGGATAGTGATGTTTCCGGTGTTGTTGATGGTCTTTTCTGTTGTTCCAGCTCAGGTGTCAGTCGAATATGGATTGTGTTCCTTTGCATTTAGTTACTGGTTTTGGTCTCAATGATATATGACCTTGGACTCTCAGCTTCATAGAGTCATCGAGAGTCATAGAATTATCCAGCACAGTAACAGGTCCTTGGGCCCATCGTGTCTGTGCTGGCCCTCGAGCACCTATCTATTCTAATCCCATTTTCCAGCACTTGGCCCGTAGCCTTGTTTGCTATAGCATTTCAAGTGCACATCTAAATACTTCTTAAATGTTGTGAGGGTTCCTGTCTCTACCACCTCTTCAGGCAGTGTGTTCCAGATTCCAACCACGCTCTGGGTGAAAACATTTTTCCTCTAATCCCCTCTGAACCTCCTGCCCCTTACCTTAATTCTATGCCTCCTGGTTATTGACCCCTACGCTAAGGGAAAAAGTTTCTACCAGTGCCCCTCATAATTTTGTATACCTCAATCAGGTCCCCCCTCAGCCTTCTCTGCTCTAAGGAAAACAACCCTAGCCTATCCAATCTCTCTTCATAGCTGAAATGCTCCGGCCCAGGCAACATCCTGGTGAATCTCCTCTGCACCCTCTCCAGTGCAATCACATCCTTCCTATAGTGTGGTGCCCAGAACTGTACACAGTACTCCAGCTGTGGCCTAACCAGCGTTTTATACAGCTCCATCATAACCTCCCTGCTCTCATATTCTATGCCTCGGCTAATAAAGGCACGTATCCCATATGCTTTCCTAACCACTTTATCTAACCATGCTGCTGCCTTCAGTGATCTATGGACAAGTACACCAAGGTCCCTCTGACCCTCTGTACTTCCTCAGGTCCTACCATCCATTGTATAGTCCCTTGACTTATTAGTCCTCCCAAAATGCATCACCTCACACTTCTCAGGATTAAATTCCATTTGCCACAGCTCCACCCATCTTACCAGCCCATCTATATTGTCCTGTAATCTAAGGCTTTCCTCCTCACTATTTACGAGACCACCAATTTTCGTGTCATCTGCAAACTTACTGATTATACCTTCTATATTCACGTCTAAATCATTAATGTACACTCCAAACGGCAAGGGTCCCAGCACCAATCCCTGTGGTACACCACTGGTCACAGGTTTCCACTTGCAAAAACAACCCTTGACAATCACCCTCCACCTCCTGCCACGAAGCCAATTTTAGATCCAATTTGCCAAATTGCCCTGGATCCCATGGGCTCTAACCTTCTTAACCAATCTCCCATGCGGGACCTTATCAAAAGCATTACTGAGGTCCATGTGGACTACATCAACTGCCTTAGCCTCATCTACACATCTAGTCACCTCCTTGAAAAATTCAATCAAGTTTGTTAGACACAGTCTCCCCCTGACAAAGCCATGCTGACTATCCCTGATTAATCCCTGCCTCTCCAAGTGGAGATTAATCCTGTCCCTCAGAATTTTTTCCAATAGTTTCCCTACCACTGATGTTAGACTCACCAGCCTGTAATTAACTGGTTTATCCCTGCTACCCTTCTTGAATAATGGTACCACATTCGCTGTCCTCCAATCCTCTGGTACCTCTCCTGTGGCCAGAGAGGATTTGAAAATTTGTGTCATAGCCCCTGCCTTGCCTTACATAACAGCCTGGGATACATCTCATCTGGGCCTGGGGATTTATCCACTTTTAAGACCGCTAAAACAGCTAATACTTCCTCCCTTTCAATGCTAATTTCTTCAAGTATATCACAATCCCCCTCGCTAATCTCTCCACCTACATTGTCCTTCTCCATAGTAAATACAGACGAAAAGTAATCATTTAAAACCTCACCTATGTCTTCCGGTTCCACATGCAAATTGTCACTCTGGTCCCTAATGAGCCCTACTCTTTAATAAAAGCAAAATACTGCGGATGCTGGAAATCTGAAATAAAAACAAGAAATGCTGGAATCACTCAGCAGGTCTGGCAGCATCTGTGGAAAGAGAAGCAGAGTTAACGTTTCGGGTCAGTGACCCTTCTTCGGCCCTACTCTTTCCCTGGTTATCCTCTTTCCCTTAATATACTTATAAAGTGTCTTGGGATTTTCCTTTATCTTGCCCGCCAGTGTTTTTTCATGTCCCATCTTGGGTCTCCTAATTACTTTTTTAAGTACCCCCCTACACTTTCTGTACTCCTCTAGTGTCTCCGCTGTTTTCAGCACTCTGAATCTGCCATAAGCCTCCTTTTTTTTCCTGATCCAATCCTCTATATTCCTTGACATCCAGGGTTCCCTGGACTACCCTTCACCTTTACGGGAACATGTTGGCCCTGAACTCTCACTGTTTCCTTTTTGAATGACTCCCACTGGTCTGATGTAGACTTTTCTACGAGTAGCTGCTCCCAGTCCACTTTGGCCAGATCCTGTTTTATCATATTGAAATCGGCCTTCCCCCAATTCAGTACTTTTATTTCCGGTCCATCTTTGTCCTTTTCCATAATTGCCTTAAATCTTAGAGTTATGGTTACTATCCCCGAAATGCTCCCCCACTGACACTTCTACCACTTGTCCAGCTTCATTCCCTAGGATTAGGTCCAGTATCACCCCTTCTTTTGTAGGACTTTCTACGTGCTGGCTCAAAAAGCTCTCCTGTATGCACTTTAAGAATTTCACCTCCTTTAAGCCTTTTGCACTAAGATTATCCCAGTTGATTTTGGGGATGTTGAAATCCCCTACTATTATTACCTTATTATTATTACACCTCTCTGAGATTTGCCTACATTTCTGCTCCTCTATCTCTCCCTGACAGTTTGGAGGCCTGTAGTACACTCCCAGCCAAGTGATTGCCCTCTTTTTGTTTTTAAGTTCTACCCATATGGCTCCATTTGAGGAACCTTCTAAGATATCATCCCTCCTTACTGCAGTAATTGACTCCTTGATCAACAGTGCAATGCCACCTTCTCTTTTACCCGCTCCCCTGTCATGCCTGAAGATTCTATACCCTGGAATATTGAGCTGCCAGTCCTACCCTTCCCTCAACCAAGTCTCTTTGATAGCAATAATATCATATTTCCATGTGTTAATCAATGCCCTCAGTTCATCTGCCTTACTAGTAAGACTCCTTGCGTTAAAATAGATGCAATCCAGCCTTGCATTATTCACTTGGGCCTTAACAGGTCTATATTTGCTCTGCCTTTCAGACTGACTTAGTTTCTCTTCTATATTTGACTATGCATCACCCCCTACTGTACTTCCACTCTGTATCCCATCCCCCTGCCAAATTAGTTTAAACTTCCCCCCCCCCAACAGCACCAGCAAACCTCCCAGCATGGTTGTTGGTCCCGTTCCGGTTCAGGTGCAACCCGTCCGACTTGTACAGGTCCCACCTTTGCCAGAAACAGACCCAGTGATCCAGGAAACTAAAGCCCTCCCTCCTGCACCATCTCCTCAGCCACGCATTCATCTGCTCTATCCTCCTATTCCTATACTCACTAGCACATGGCACCGGGAGTAATCCAGAGATTACAAACTTTGAGGTCCTGCTTTTTAATCTGCTACCTAGATCCCTAAATTCTTGTTGCAGGACCTCGTCCCTCTTTCTATCTATGCCGTTGGTACCAGTGTGTACAACGACCTCTGACTGTTCACCCTCCCTCTTCATAATGTCCTGCAGCCACTCCGTGACATTCTTGACCCTAGCACCAGGGAGACAACATACCGTCCTGGAGTCACATTTGTGGCCGCAGAAACGCCTGTCTGTTCCCCTTACAATAGAATCCCCTATCAATATAGTCCTGCCACTCTTCTTCCCCTCCTGTGCAGCGGAGCCACCATGGTGCCATGAACTTGGCTCTTGATGCTTTCCCCTGAGCCAACTCCCCCAACAATATCCAAAAAGTGGTATATCTGTTAGAGACGGGGATGGCCACAGGGGACACCTGCACTACCTGCCTTCCTCTGCTCTTTTATTCTGCTAGGTAGCAGATTAAAAAGCATAACCTCAAAGGTTGTAATCTCTGGTGGTCACCCATTCCCTTTCTGCCTTTGCAGCATTTGCCTGCGGTGTGACCACCTCGTTAAATCCATGACAATCTCAGCATCACGGAAGGTAAGTGTCCGCGATCCTGGGGCTCTATTTATCTGCTCCTCTCTCAGGATTCTCCCCTCATGTCCGCTCTGCTCCCGGAAGGTAATTGACTAGGCCGCGATCCTCGGGCTCTATTTATCGGCTCCTCTCTCGGCGTTCTCCCTTCAGGTCTGCTCCTCTCCGCTCCACTCTCGGAAGGTAAGTATCTAGGCCGCGATCCTCGGGCTCTATTTACCGGCTCCTTTTTCGGAGTTCTCCCCTTAGGTCCGCTCCTCTCTGCTTCGCTCCTGGAAGGTAACAAGTAACAACTTTTGCTGGGCTCAAGGTGTTAATGTTTGGATCCTGTATGTGTACAGTTTGTCCTTTCAACAGCTCGGGTAGGGATTTAACATATTTGTTGAAATGTTGCTCTCCCCTTAACTGTGCTTCAGTAAGTTGTTGTCTCACTTCCTCCTGGTCACATGAAGGATGTATTTTGCTTGGCAGAGTTGTCTTATATTTTCTTCCATTTAACAGCTCTGTAGGTGATTTCATGTCAGCCTTGATGTGTGGATCAGAGTGACAATAAGGCCAGGTTTGCATCTTCCTTCATCTCTTGGCATTTCACAAGTGTCCTTTTGATCGTCTGGATGTGTCTTTCTATAAATCAGAGTTCCCATGGGTAGTGTGGTGATGAGGTGATGGTGTTGAACCCACACTGTTCAGCAAATTCCTTAAATTCTCTGGATGTAAATTGGGTGCTATTGTCACTTTTATTAACCTTTCAGGAATCCCTGGCTCAGTGAACAGAACTCATACTGCTGAGATTATTGTTGTGGCTCTCACGTCTTTCATCTTCTAGATAAAAGGAAATTTTGAGTAGTAGTCTGCGACTATGAGATATCATTCTTGATTATGTGTGAATAAATCGACTGCTACAGTATGGCCATGGTCTGGGTGGTACTTCAGTAGCTATCATCTCCTCATTCTATTGGGAGTTTCTGTACTTCTAGTATACATTGCATGTAGACACCATATTTTCAATATCTTTGTATATGTCTATCCAGTACACAGCTGATTTGTCTCTGAGCTTACATTTCTCCATTCCCATATGGCCTTGGTGTATCTTTTGGAGAAGTTCTTCCTGAATTGTTTTGGGTTTGTTTATTCTGGATCCGACCAGCAGAACACCATCTTCTAGTGAGATGTCATCTCTGATAGATCAGTACTGCCGTATTGCTGGCTGTGTGTGCTGTATCCTATCAGGCCATCCCTGGATCACTTGCTGTGATAGCATCTGTAACTCCTCGTCTTTGCTGGTCTTATCTCTAATTTGACTCAGTTTCGGTGGTGTTACGTTCACTAGATGATGAGTCTTTATGCCGAGATCTTCTTTGCTTCTTGTCGGAGGGTGCTTTTCAACTGGTGTACTATCTTCAACCCTCAGTGTCGCCTCCTTCACCTCATGGGTTACTGAGATAATCTGCAGCTCTTCACAACTGCTCAACCCCAGGATAGCAGGAACGTCTGTCTCTGTGACATAGAACATACAGTTAACATCTTTTCCTTTGTGTGTCCCTCTGATTTGGGTTATTCCGAGCTATCGAATCTCAGTTCCCCCGCATGCTACTAGCACGGCGATGTTTGGTTTCAGAGCACCTTCCCTTGGATAATTATTTTTCTCCAAATTTTCAGGAAAGATCTTCTGGTATAGTCTGAGCGGGATGATGTTACTCTGCACTCCAGTATCAATCTTCACCTTCAGATTTATCGTTGTGGACTTATTTCACAGCCTCTTCCTGATCTGAATGGTTGTGTGAATTTCTTTTCTCTGGGAACTGTCACATCCAGACATTTCATGCAATTCTATGGTTCCTATTTCTATCGTGTTCTCAAACCCATCGCCATCTTCCAGGGTATGGATGTTTTGGTTTCTTTCACTATTCTTTCACCCTGTTACTCTGGCTCTGATGACTCGTCTACCACCAACTTGCCTTGTTCTGCACATCTTTTCCCAGTGATTGGTCTTACCGCAAGCTCTGCAGATTGATCCATACGCGGTTCATTTCCTTCTATCTGTCAGTTCACGTGGTCGTCCACTGCTCCTTTCTGCATGTCTTTCTCCCTGTTTAGTGTACATTCTTTAGTTGTTGTTTCACTGCATCAACCCTGCTGCCTGTCTCTTGGCTTAACTGAAGGGTAGCCATTTGGGAGGTCAGAGTCTTCATCCGTCTGCTCGTGTCTTCATGTGCTCTGGCAGTGTCTACAGCCTGCGATATTGTGAGCTTGTCCTGTCTGATTAGAGCTTTCTGTGCTTCAGGACGTGCAGAACCCCAAATGACCTGAACTATCTGCTGTTCGTCTGTGTCCTTAAATTTATTTTCTGGCTGCATTTTTCAATCTTGCTACAAAATTGTCAATAGGATCACCTAGTTCCTGTCTGAGGCCTTGAAATTCATATCGGTATATCCGATGATTTGATTTTGGTTGGAGGTGGGTACTGAATCTTCCAAAAATTTTGTCTGGGTTTCTGCTGTCCTCTTCCAGCTGTTAAATAAATTTAATCCTATATCTCCAACCCAGAAGGATATAGCTGACCCTCTCCTCTTCACTAGTGCATTTTAGGAAACTACCAAATGCCAAATTGCACTTTTATTTAAACTTCTCAAATGCCTCTATGACATCGTCAGCTTCCCAATTCATGATGGGCTGTAGCAGTGCATTCATTCGTGTCCTGGCTGGCATTTTGTTTTTTTCTCTCACACTAATTTGGGTCACTTTTCTCAATCTGATGCTTTTAAAAATGTTGTAGGTTTACTCACAGACACTCGCTGCCACCATGTTTCGTCTTTATGTTGCTTCTAGTTCCCAGATGTTGGAAAGAATCACACTTTAATCTTGGAAAAGGCTGGAGTCAGTCGTGTTTATTAAAGCACCATGCTTTGTGCTGTGGAACCTGGTTCAAAATGGTTCTTGTGTCACATCTAATATAACTCCCCCCACTGGAACACTTACACATTACAACTAGTTTCTAGCTAAATATATACATATATAACAGCTCCTGGTCATGGCTGCAGTGAACAGTATCTATTCCCCTGACTATACTGGCTGCTATCACTACCACATCCTTTCCCTATTTGAATGGCTTCCTGCACATGGTGCTATGGTTTTGTTTTGCCCATCCACCCTACAGTCCTTGTTCTCATCCATAGAGGTGGAAAGGACCTTGTACCTTTTGCCCAAACAATGGGTGGCACAGTGGCACAGTGGTTAGCACTGCAGCCTCACAGCTCCAGTGACCCAGGTTCAGTTCTGGGCACTGCCTGTGTGGAGTTTGCAAGTTCTCCCTGTGACTGCTTGGGTTTTCACCGGGTGCTTCGGTTTCCTCCCACAGCCAAAGACATGCAGGTTGATAGGTACATTGGCCATTGTAAATTGCCCCTCGTGTAGGTAGGTGGTAGGAGAATTAAGGGAAGGTGGGGATGTGGTAGGGAATATGGGATTAATGTAGGATTAGTATAAATGGGTGGTTGATGGTCGGCACATACTTGGTGGGCTGAAGGGCCTGTTTCAGTGCTGTATCTCTCTATGACTCTAAAGTCAAGGGCTGAGTCTCCTCGATCTCTACATCCTGGAGCCCCAGACCTGCCTGACTTGCAGTCCCTGACCAACTCTAAAGCTTTACATAACTTAAGTGTTGTGACTTCCTGGTGGAGTGTCCAGGTAACTCTGCCCCTCCCTGATGCCCCACAATGTTTGCAGCTCCAAGCTGAAGTTGTTTGAGCTGCACTTACTGCAGATGTGGTTGTCCAGGATGTTTTCCATAATGTCCCCACACATTGCAGTTACAGCACAACACCTGTTCTGCTATGGCTATTGTAGAACTTTTGTCTACTTATTTTGGTTCGTACAGTCTCCCCCGGGCTGTTTATAGATCCTCATTCTCACCCGGGCTGTTTATACATCCTCAGTCTCTCCCGGGTTATTTATACATTCTCAGTCTCTCCCAGGCTATTAAAACATCCTCAGTCTCTCCCAGGCTGTTTATAGATCCTCAGTTTCTCCAGGGCTGTTTGTACATTCTCAGTCTCTCCTGGGCGATTTATAGATCCTCATTCTTACCCGGGCTGTTTATATATCCTCAGTCTCTCCCGGGCTGGTTTTTTTTATACATTCATGGGATTTGGGCGTCGCTGGCCAGGCCAGCATTTATTGCCCATCCCTAATTGCCCTTGAGAAGGTGGTGGTGAGCTGCCTTCTTGAACCGCTGCAGTCCATTTGGGGTAGGTACACCCACAGCACTGTTAGGAAGGGAGTTCCAGGATTTTGACCCTGCAACAGTGAAGGAACGGTGATATAGTTCCAAATCAGGATGGTGTGTGACTTGGAGGGGAACTTGCAAGTGGTGATGTTCCCATGCATTTGCTGCCCTTGTCCTTCTAGTTGGTAGATGTTGCGAGTTTGGAAGGTGCTGTCTAAGGAGCCGTGGTGCATTGCTGCAGTGCATCTTGTAGATGGTACACACTGCTGCCACTGTGGTGGTGGGAGTGAATGTTTGTAGATGGGGTGCGAATCAAGCGAGCTGCTTTGTCCTGGGTGGTGTCAAGCTTCTTGAGTGTTGTTGGAGCTGCACCCATCCAGGCAAGTGGAGAGTATTCCATCACACTCCTGACTTGTGCCTTGTAGATGGTGGACAGGCTTTGGGGAGTCAGGAGGTGAGTTACTCGCCTCAGGATTCCTAGCCTCTGACCTGCTCTTAAAATCACGGTATTTCTATGGCTACTCCAGTTCAGTTTCTAGTCAATGGTAGCCCTAGGATATTGATAGTGGGAAATTCAGCGATGGTAATGCCGTCGAATGTCAAGGGGAGATGGTTAGATTCTCTCTTGTTGGAGATGGTCATTGCCTGGCACTTGTGTGGTGCGAATGTTACTTGCCACTTATCAAACCAAGCCTGGATATTGTCCAGGTCTTGCTGCATTTCTACATGGACTGTTTCAGTATCTGAGGAGACCATCAGTCCTCACCTGGCTGTTTATTTATCCTCAGTTTCTCCCGGGTTGTTTATAGATTCTCAGTCTCGCCTGGGCTGTTTATATTTCCTCAGTCCTCACCCGGCTGTTTGTGTATCCTCAGTCTCTCCCGGGATGTTTATAGATTCTCAGTCTCTCCCGGGTTGTTTATAGATTCTCAGTCTCTCCCGGGATGTTTATAGATTCTCAGTCTCTCCTGGGCTGTTTATATTTCCTCAGTCCTCACCCGGCTGTTTGTGTATCCTCAGTCTCTCCCGAGATGTTTATAGATTCTCAGTCTCTCCCGGGTTGTTTATAGATCCTCAGTCTCTCCCGGGATGTTTATAGATCCTCAATCTCTCCCGGGTTGTTTATAGATCCTCAATCTCTCCCGGGTTGTTTATAGATCCTCAGTCTCTCCTGGGCTGTTCATAGATTCTCAGTCTCTCCCAGGCTGTTTATAGATCCTCAGTCTCTCCCGGGCTGTTTATAGATTCTCAGTCTCTCCCGGGCTATTTATAGATCCTCAGTCTATCCTGGGCTGTTTATAGATCCTCAGTCTCTCCCGGGCTGTTTATAGATCCTCAGTCTCTCCCGGGCTGTTTATAGATTCTCAGTCTCTCCCGGGCTGTTTATAGATTCTCAGTCTCTCCCGGGCTGTTTATAGATTCTCAGTCTCTCCCGGGCTGTTTATAGATCCTCAGTCTCTCCCGGGCTGTTTATAGATTCTCAGTCTCTCCCGGGCTGTTTATAGATCCTCAGTCTCTCCCGGGCTGTTTATAGACCCTCAATCTCTCCCGGGCTGTTTATAGATTCTCAGTCTCTCCCGGGCTGTTTATAGATCCTCAGTCTCTCCCGGGCTGTTTATAGATCCTTAGTCTCTCCCGGGCTGTTTATAGATCCTCAGTCTCTCCCGGGCTGTTTATAGATTCTCAGTCTCTCCCGTGTTGTTTATAGATCCTCAATCTCTCCCGGGCTGTTTATAGATTCTCAGTCTCTCCCGGGCTGTTTATAGATCCTCAGTCTCTCCCGGACTGTTTATAGACCCTCAATCTCTCCTGGGCTGTTTATAGATTCTCAGTCTCTCCCGTGTTGTTTATAGATTCTCAGTCTCTCCCAGGCTGTTTATAGATTCTCAGTCTCTCCCGGGCTGTTTATAGATTCTCAGTCTCTCCCGGGCTGTTTATAGATCCTCAGTCTCTCCCGGGCTGTTTATAGACCCTCAATCTCTCCTGGGCTGTTTATAGATTCTCAGTCTCTCCCGTGTTGTTTATAGATCCTCAGTCTCTCCCGGGCTGTTTATAGATCCTCAATCTCTCCCGGGCTGTTTATAGATCCTCAGTCTCTCCCGTGTTGTTTATAGATTCTCAATCTCTCCCGTGTTGTTTATAGATTCTCAGTCTCTCCCGTGTTGTTTATAGATCCTCAATCTCTCCCGGGCTGTTCATAGATCCTCAGTCTCTCCTGGGTTGTTTATAGATCCTCAGTCTCTCCCGGGCTGTTTATAGATTCTCAGTCTCTCCCGTGTTGTTTATAGATTCTCAATCTCTCCCGGGCTGTTTATAGATTCTCAGTCTCTCCCGGGCTGTTTATAGATCCTCAGTCTCTCCCGGGCTGTTTATAGATCCTCAGTCTCTCCCGGGCTGTTTATAGATCCTCAGTCTCTCCCGGGCTGTTTATAGATCCTCAATCTCTCCCGGGCTGTTCATAGATCCTCAATCTCTCCCGGGCTGTTTATAGATTCTCAGTCTCTCCCGTGTTGTTTATAGATTCTCAATCTCTCCCGGGCTGTTTATAGATTCTCAGTCTCTCCCGGGCTGTTTATAGATCCTCAGTCTCTCCCGGGCTGTTTATAGATCCTCAGTCTCTCCCGGAATGTTTATAGATCCTCAATCTCTCCCGGGTTGTTTATAGATCCTCAGTCTCTCCCGTGTTGTTTATAGATCCTCAATCTGTCCCGGGTTGTTTCTAGATCCTCAGTCTCTCTTCCGGGCTGTTTATAGATCCTCAGTCTCTCCCGGGCTGTTTATAGATCCTCAGTCTCTTCCGGGCTGTTTATAGATCCTCAATCTCTCCCGGGCTGTTTATAGATTCTCAGTCTCTCCCGTGTTGTTTATAGATTCTCAATCTCTCCCGGGCTGTTTATAGATCCTCAGTCTCTCCCGCACTGTTTATAGATCCTCAATCTCTCCCGGGTTGTTTATAGATCCTCAGTCTCTCCCGTGTTGTTTATAGATCCTCAGTCTCTCCCGGGTTGTTTATAGATCCTCAGTCTATCTTCCGGGCTGTTTATAGATTCTCAGTCTCTCTTCCGGGCTGTTTATAGATCCTCAGTCTCTCCCGGGTTGTTTATAGATCCTCAGTCTCTCCCGTGTTGTTTATAGATTCTCAATCTCTCCCGGGCTGTTTATAGATCCTCAGTCTCTCCCGGGCTGTTTATAGATCCTCAGTCTCTCCCGTGTTGTTTATAGATCCTCAATCTCTCCCGGGCTGTTTATAGATTCTCAGTCTCTCCCGGGCTGTTTATAGATCCTCAGTCTCTCCCGGGCTGTTTATAGATCCTCAATCTCTCCCGGGTTGTTTATAGATCCTCAGTCTCTCTTCCGGGCTGTTTATAGATCCTCAGTCTCTCCCGGGCTGTTTATAGATCCTCAGTCTCTCCTTGGCTGTTTATAGATCCTCAGTCTCTCCCGTGTTGTTTATAGATCCTCAATCTCTCCCGGGCTGTTTATAGATTCTCAGTCTCTCCCGGGCTGTTTATAGATTCTCAGTCTCTCCCGTGTTGTTTATAGATCCTCAGTCTCTCTTCCGGCCTGTTTATAGATCCTCAGTTTCTCCCGGGCTGTTTATAGATTCTCAGTCTCTCCCGTGTTGTTTATAGATTCTCAATCTCTCCCGGGCTGTTTATAGATCCTCAGTCTCTCCCGGGCTGTTTATAGATCCTCAGTCTCTCCCGGGCTGTTTATAGATCCTCAGTCTCTCCCGGGCTGTTTATAGATCCTCAATCTCTCCCGGGTTGTTTATAGATCCTCAGTCTCTCTTCCGGGCTGTTTATAGATCCTCAATCTCTCCCGGGCTGTTTATAGATCCTCAATCTCTCCCGGGTTGTTTATAGATCCTGATCCTCTGTGCTCTCCTGTAATGTCCTGTCATTTTTTGAGGACTGAAGAGAGAGGATCAGTCCATAGCTGAAACCAGGAATTGAAAGGTGAACTGTCTCAGTTGTAACTACTTTTATTTTCTTCACAGCTCAGATGACGATCTTTTATTATAAATCCAACAAGATTTTAAAGCCATATTGTGGGTTGCCTGTTGTGCTCAATTTTTCCAAAACAAACTATTTCCTGGTGTGTCACAGTGAAGAGAACAATGTAGTGCTTAGGATAGAGGTAAGTGACCAACCTGTTGACCATTGTTGACTTGTTCAGCTGGTTATCTGGTATGTGGAGGAACGCGTCGTCATGTTTAACAGTCTCCAAACGTACAAGTGTACAATATTAACAGGCAAGAAAAGACCATCTGCCTGCCCCAGACTGTGACCAGACCCATCCTCCCCCCGTCAGCCTGCCCCAGACACTGACCAGACCCTTCCTCCCCCCATCAGCCTGCCCCAGACGGTGACCAAACCCTTCCTCCGCCCCCCCCCCCACCCCCCCCCCGTCTCCCCACAGCAAAGCAACGAACCCACACTGCTGTAGTTTCAGTTCCAACATGGAGTGCACACTGAGTCAAAGTGCAGGTCGTCAGCCCTAAAAGATTCCCGCTGCTGCCCTTTGTATTGGGCGATGACCTTTTGTCCAAAGAACAAAGTGACCATAATTCCATAAGTTTTAAGGTACTTGTGGATAAGGATAAGAGTAGTCCTCGGGTGAAGGTGCTAAATTGGGGGAAGGCTAATTGTAACAATATTAGGCAGGAACTGAAGAATTTAGATTGGGGGCGGCTGTTTGAGGGTAAATCAACATCTGACATGTGGGAGTATTTCAAATGTCAGTTGATTAGAATCCAGGACCAGCATGGTCCGGTGAGGATGAAGGATAAATTTGGCAAGTTTCGGGAACCTTGGATAACGAGGGATATTGTGAGCCTAGTCAAAAAGAAAAAGGAAGCATTCGTAACGGCTGGAAGGTGAGGAACAGACGAAGCCCTTGAGGAATAGAAAGAAAGTAGGAAGGAACTTAAGCAGGAATCAGGAGGGCTAAAAGGGATCATGAAAAGTCATTGGCAAACAGGATTAAGGAGAATCCCAATGCTTTTTATACATATATAAAGAGCAAGAGGGTAACCAGGGGAAGGGTTGGCCCACTTAAGGACAGAGGAAGGAATCTATGCGTGGAGCCAGAGGAAATGGGCGAGGTACTAAATGAGTACTTTGCATCAGTATTCACCTAAGAGAAGGACTTGGTGGACGATGAGTCTAGGGAAGGGAGTGTGGATAGTCTGGGTCATGTCGATATCAAAAAGGAGGAGGTGTTGGGCGTCTTGCAAAGCATTAAGGTAGATAAGTCCCCAGGGCCTGATGGGATCTACCCCAGAATACTGAGGGAGGCAAGGGAGGAAATTGCTGGGGCCTTGACAGAAATCTTTGCATCCTCATTGGCTACAGGTGAGGTCCCAGAGGACTGGAGAATAGCCAATGTTGTTCCTTTGTTTAAGAAGGGTGGTAAGGATAATCCAGGAAATTACAGGCCGGTGAGCCTTACGTCAGTGGTAGGGAAATTATTGGGGAGGATTCTTCGGGACAGGATTTACTCCCATTTGGAAACAAAAGGACTTATTAGCGAGAGGCAGCATGGTTTTGTAAAGGGGAGGTCATGTCTCACTAACTTGATCGCGTTTTTTGAGGAAGTGACAAAGATGATTGACGAAGGAAGGGCAGTGGATGTTATCTATATGGACTTCAGTAAAGCCTTTGACAAGGTCCCTCATGGCAGACTGGTACAAAAGGTGAAGTCACACGGGATCAGAGGTGAGCTGGCAAGATGGATCCAGAACTGGCTTGGTCATAGAAGACAGAGGGTAGCAGTGGAAGGGTGCTTTTCTGAATGGAGGGATGTGACTAGTGGTGTTCTACAGGGATCAGTGCTGGGACCTTTGCTGTTTGTAGTATATATAAATGATTTGGAGGAAAATGTGGCTGGTGTGATTAGTAAGTTTGCGGACGACACAATATTAAAGAAGGCTAATGGAATGCTGTCCTTTATTATGAGAGGAGTTCACAATAAAAGTAAGGATGTTATGCTTCAGTCATACAGGGCATTGGTGAGACCACATCTCGAATACTGTGTGCAGTTTTGGTCTCCTTATTTAAGGAAGGATGTAAATGCATTGGAGGCAGTTCAGAGGAGGTTTACTAGATTGATACCTGGAATGAGTGGGTTGTCTAATGAGGAAAGGTTGGACAGATTGGGCTTGTTTTCACTGGAGTTTAGAAGAGTGAGGGGAGACTTGATTGAAGTATATAAGATCCTGAATGGTCTTGACAAGGTGGATGTGGAAAGGATGTTTCCTTTAGTGGGGGAGTCCAGAACTAGGGTCACTGTTTTAAAATTAAGGGTCATCTTTTTAGGACAGAGATGAGGAGAAATTGTTTTCTCTCAGAGGGTTGTGAGACTTTGGAATTCTGTCTCAGAAGGTGGTGGAGGCGGGGTCATTGAATATTTTTAAGGTGGAGGTAGATAGATTCTTGTTAGGCAAGGGAATCAAAGGTTATCAGGGATAGTTGGGAGTGTAGAATTCGAGACACAAACAGATCAGCCATGATCTTATTCAATGGCAGAGCAGGCTCAACGGGTTGAATGGCCTACTTCTGCTCCTGATTCGTATGGTCATAAATGGAGAATAATCTTAAACTTAGAGCAAGGCTTTTCAGGGGTGATGTCAGGAAGCACTTCTTCATGCAAAGGAAATCTGAAAAACTCTCCGCTGCAAAATGCTGATGAGGCTGATGGTCAATTGAAAGTTTCAGCACCGAGATTGATAGATTTTTATTTGGTAAATATATTAAGGGTTATGGATGTTGTCTTAACCTTTGTGTAAGTGACTACTGCACACAAGGCACTGACCACTCAAGCTGGGATCAGTAACACAGTATTGTGGGTTCTTTATTCCAGGATAGTTTTGCATGTTCACTGGAGAGATACTTCCTTCAGACTGGCCTCACACCAGAAGTCACTTGGTGTGTTATATCACAGCTCTTACACTGCTGTGCATTATAACATGACCACACCTCTTAAAGGTGTACCACTACAATGGTACCAAAGTAGATAGTTAGAATTAAGATACAGATCAGCCATGATTGAAATGAATGGTAGAACAGACTTGAAGGGCTGAATGGCCTCCTTTTGTTCCTATTTTCCTAAATATAAGACTTTAAAGCACAAACTTTCAGACAAGGGCTTTCACTTAAGGCTGCTTTGGACCTGGATTTATATAAATACAGTGTATTGCTTCACTAATATCCAAATGTAATATTTAAATATACGAGCCACATGAAACTCGATGAGAGAAATGTTGCCCTCTTGGTCACATGTTCTTGAACCATTTAACTTTCATTTGTGCTCAGAATTCTTAATTGCTAAGAGCTTAGTTTATACATATTCATTTCTTGAATTTAGAGTTTAGCTGCTGTTGAGACCTCCTCCTCCCTGCATTGGTTCATCACAATCATAAGAACATAAGAACTAGCAGCAGGAACAGGCAATTCAGCCCCTCAAGCCTGCTTCTCCATTCAGTATGATCATGGCTGATCTCATCTCAGCCTCAACACTACTTTCCTGCCCATTCTCCTTAACCCTTCAACCCATTACTAATTAAAAATCTGTCTATTACCTCCTTAAATTACTCAACGTCCTGGCATCCACCGCACTCTGGGGTAGAGCTTTCCACAGACTCACGACCCTTTGAGAGAAGTAATTTCTCCTCATCTCTGTTTTAAATGTGCTACCCTTTATCCTAAAACTATGACCTCTCGTTCTAGATTGCCCCACAAGAGGAAACATCCTCTCTATGTCTACTTTGTCAATCCCCTTAATCATCTTATATACCTCAATTAGATCTCCTCTCATTCTTCTAACCTCTATTGAGTAAAGGCCTAAATTGCTCAATCTTTCTTCATAAGACAAACCCCTCATCCCTGGAATCAATCCAGTGAACCTCCTCTGAACTGCCTCCAATGCAATTACATCACTTCTCAAGTAAGGGGACCAAAACTGTACGCAATAGTCCAGGTGCAGTCTCACTAATACCTTGTACAGTTGCAGCACCACTTCCCTACTTTTATATTCTATTCCTTTAGCAATAAATGGCAAAATTTAATTGCCTTCCTTATTACCTGCTGCACCTGCACACTAGTTTTCTGTGATTCATGCACGAGGACACCCAGATCCCTCTGCACCGAAGCACTCTGAAGTTTCTCTCCATTTAGATAATAATTTGCTTTTCTATTCTTCCGACCAAAATGGATAACCTCACACTTATCCACGTTATAATCCATCTGCCAAATTTTGGCCCATTCACCTAATCTATCCATATCCATTTGTAAATTTCTTATTTCTTTATTGCAACTTACTATCCCACCTATTTTCGTGTCATCTGCAAATTGGACTATAGTACCTTGAATCCCTGTATCCAAGTCAGTCATTAATACAGATATAAATGGTTGGGGCCCAAGGACTGAACCCTGTGACACCTCACTAGTTACATCTTGCCAACCAGAAAAGGACCCATTTATCCCAATTCTCTGTTTTCTGTTGGTTAGCCAATCCTCTATCCAAGTGAATAAATTGCCCCTAACCCCATGTGAACTTACCTTGTGTATTAACCTTTTGTGCGACACCTTATCAAATGCCTTTTGGAAGACCAGATATACTACATCTACAGGATCCCCATTATTCACTTTACTTGTTACATTTTCGAAGAACTCTTGCAAATTAGTCAAACACCATTTACCCTGCATAAAACCATGCTGACTTTGATGAATTGCGTTTTGACTTTCTAAATGTCCTGTTATTACTTCCTTAATAATGGATTCTAATAATTTTCCAACGACAGATGTTAACCTAACTGGTCTGTAGTTTCCTACTTTCTGCCTCCCTCCCTTTTGGAATTAGGGCGTTACATTAGCATTTTTCCAATCCACTGGAACCTTTCCCGCATCCAGGGAATTTTGGAATATTATAACCAATGGATCCACTATCTCCGCTGCCACTTCCTCTAAGACCCTAGGATATAGGCCATCAGGCCCTGGGGACTTGTCTGCCTTCAATCCCAATAGTTTGCTCAGTACTTTTTCCTTAGTGATGATGATTGTTCTAAGTTCCTCCCTTTTTATAACCTCTGTATTACCTGTTACTATTGGGATGGTACTAGTGACCTCCACCGTGAAAACTGAGGCAAAATACTGATTTAGTGTCTCTGCCATTTCTGTGTTCCCCACTGTTAACTCCCCAGTCACATCCCCCAAGCGACCAATATTCACTTTAGCTACTCTCTTCCCTTTTATATACTTATGGAAGCTTTTGCTATCCATTTTTATATTTTGCGCTAGTTTTATTTCATAATTTAACTTTAGTCTTTTTATTACTTTTTTAGTAACCCTTTGTTGATCTTTAAAAGTTTCCCAATCTTTCAGCCGACCACGGGCCTTTGCAATATGGTATGCCTTAGTTTTTGTCTTTATGTTATCCTTAACTTCCTTGCTTAGCCGTGGATGTTTTTCCCCCTTCCTTCAAACTTTCTTCCTCTCTGGAATATATTTTAGTTGGGAGGAATTGAATATCTCCTTAAACATCTGCCACTGTTCATCAGCTGTCCGACCTTGTAGTCTTCCTGCCCAGTCCACGAAGGCAAAATCTGTCCTCATGCCCATGTAATTACTTTTGTTTAACTCCAAAATGCTCATGTGTAGAATGTAATCCATGTGTAGTTGTCTGTAACCCACTAAACATCAGATGGTTTCATTCACCATTAGAACAAAAACTCCCCTTTAATACAATAAAACATCCTAAGGTGCTTCATAAGGGTGTTATCAAACATTATTTGACACTCAGCTACATAAAGGTGGCCAAAAATTTGGTTAAGGAGGTAACTTTTAAGGAATGACTTAAAGGAGGAGCGAGAGGCTGAGAGGTTTAGGGAGGGAATTGCAAAACATAGGGACGGGGCAGCTGCAGACACAGTTGCCAATGGTGGAGTGATTAAAATCAGGGTTGCTCAAGAGGCCAGAATTAGACAATTGCAGGTATCTTGGAGGGTTGCAGGGCTGGTGGAGATTACAGAAATAGGGAGGCGTGAGACCATGGAGGGATTTGAAAGCAAGGATGAGAATTTTAAAATCAAGGCATGGCTTGGCCGGGAGCCAGTGTAGGTCAGCGAGCACAGGGGTGATGGGTGAACATTTGTGATACAAGTTAGGATGTGGGTGGAAGCGTTTTGGATGAGCTGAAATTTCCATGGGTGATAGTAACTGTTGATCCCTGCCTATGAGCTGCACAGACTGACAGGGAGATTTTTTCCACTCTCAGGAATGTAGCACTGAGTCCCTGAAGAAGATCACCGAACATAGTCCAAAATGGCGATTCATCTTCTACATGAAGGAACGGCAAGATGGAACCCTCAGCTTTGAGTCAGCACGGTATCGAGGATGGTTCATTAATAATCAGTGGAAGAAAAAGATTGCTGAAATGAAAAGAACTGTGGAAGAAACTTTAAATGCAGATTTTATCTTTATTTTGGTAAAACTCTGAGTTTCACCATTGGGGGAATTCAAATGAGAATGTAACGACGCAATATGAATTATTTTATTTAAGTATTTTTGCTTTAATCACACCCTCCCCAAAGATTTTTTAAATGATTATTTTCCGATGTTCACTCCAGCACCTGTCCCTGCAGCGGAATGATCCATTGAATATTTCTCATAACCATAACATGACGGACAGCAAGGTGACAGTGCCAGTCACTGTCAATCACAACATGGCGGGCGGAAAGGTGACAGTGCCAGCCACTGTCAATCACAACATGGCGGGCGGCAAGGTGACAGTGCCAGCCACTGTCAATCACAACATGGCGGGTGGCAAGGTGACAGTGCCAGCCACTGTCAATCACAACATGGCGGGCGGCAAGGTGACAGTGCCAGCCACTGTCAATCACAACATGGCGGGCGGCAAGGTGACAGTGCCAGCCACTGTCAATCACAACATGGCGGGCGGCAAGGTGACAGTGC
This sequence comes from Heterodontus francisci, assembly GCF_036365525.1. NCBI lineage: Eukaryota > Metazoa > Chordata > Chondrichthyes > Heterodontiformes > Heterodontidae > Heterodontus > Heterodontus francisci. Next base: position 10,757,587 of record NC_090380.1, on the reverse strand, counting down.
CAGCCACTGCCAATCACAACATGGCGGGCGGCAAGGTGACAGTGCCAGTCACTGCCAATCACAACATGGCGGGCAGCAAGGTGACAGTGCCAGTCACTGCCAATCACAACATGGCGGGCGGCAAGGTGAAATGTGCCAGCCACTGCCAATCACAACATGACGGGCGGCAAGGTGAAATGTGCCAGCCACTGCCAATCACAACATGACGGGCGGCAAGGTGAAATGTGCCAGCCACTGCCAATCACAACATGACGGGCGGCAAGGTGACAGTGCCAGCCACTGCCAATCACAACATGACGGGCGGCAAGGTGACAGTGCCAGCCAATCACAACATGACGGGCGGCAAGGTGACAGTGCCAGCCACTGCCAATCACAACATGACGGGCGGCAAGGTGACAGTGCCAGCCACTGCGAATCACAACATGACGGGCGGCAAGGTGACAGTGCCAGCCACTGCGAATCACAACATGACGGGCGGCAAGGTGACAGTGCCAGCCACTGCGAATCACAACATGACGGGCGGCAAGGTGACAGTGCCAGCCACTGCAAATCACAACATGACGGGCGGCAAGGTGACAGTGCCAGCCACTGCGAATCACAACATGACAGGCGGCAAGGTGACAGTGCCAGTCACTGCGAATCACAATATGACGGGCGGCAAGGTGACAGTGCCAGTCACTGCGAATCACAACATGACGGGCGGCAAGGTGACAGTGCCAGTCACTGCGAATCACAACATGACGGGCAGCAAGGTGACAGTGCCCATTACTGTCAATCACAACATGATGGGCAGCAAGGTGACAGTGCTAGTTACTGTATATCATAACATGACGGGCAGCAAGGTGACAGTGCTAGTTACTGTAAATCATAACATGACGGGCAGCAAGATGACAGTGCTAGTTACTGTATATCATAACATGACGGGCAGCAAGGTGACAGTGCTAGTTACTGTAAATCATAACATGATGGGTTGCAAGGTGACAGTGCTAGTTACTGTAAATCATAACATGACGGGCAGCAAGGTGACAGAGCTAGTTACTGTAAGTCATAACATGACGGGCAGCAAGGTGACAGTGCTAGTTACTGTAAATCACAACATGAGGGGCAGCAAGGTGACAGTGCCAGTTACTGCAAATCACAACATGACGGGCAGCAAGGTGACAGTGCTAGTTACTGTAAATCATAACATGAGGGGCAGCAAGGTGCCAGTGCTAGTTACTGTAAATCATAACATGACCGGCAGCAAGGTGACAGTGCGAGTTACAGTAAATCATAACATGACCGACAGGAAGGTGGCAGAGCTAGTTACTGTAAGTCATAACATGACGGGCAGCAAGGTGACAGTGCTAGTTACTGTAAATCACAACATGAGGGGCAGCAAGGTGACAGTGCCAGTTACTGCAAATCACAACATGACGGGCAGCAAGGTGACAGTGCTAGTTACTGTAAATCATAACATGAGGGGCAGCAAGGTGCCAGTGCTAGTTACTGTAAATCATAACATGACGGGCAGCAAGGTGACAGTGCTAGTTACTGTAAATCATAACCTGATGGGCTGCAAGGTGACAGTGCTAGTTACTGTAAATCATAATATGATGGGCAGCAAGGTGACAGTGCTAGTTACTGTATATCATAACATGATGGGCAGCAAGGTGACAGTGCTAGTTACTGTAAATCATAATATGATGGGCAGCAAGGTGACAGTGCTAGTTACTGTAAATCATAACATGATGGGCTGCAAGGTGACAGTGCCAGTCACTGTCAATCACAACATGGCGGGCGGCAAGGTGACAGTGCCAGTCACTGTCAATCACAACATGGCGGGCGGCAAGGTGACAGTGCCAGTCACTGTCAATCACAACATGGCGGGCGGAAAGGTGACAGTGCCAGCCACTGTCAATCACAACATGGCGGGCGGCAAGGTGACAGTGCCAGCCACTGTCAATCACAACATGGCGGGTGGCAAGGTGACAGTGCCAGCCACTGTCAATCACAACATGGCGGGCGGCAAGGTGACAGTGCCAGCCACTGTCAATCACAACATGGCGGGCGGCAAGGTGACAGTGCCAGCCACTGTCAATCACAACATGGCGGGCGGCAAGGTGACAGTGCCAGCCACTGCCAATCACAACATGGCGGGCAGCAAGGTGACAGTGCCAGTCAGTGCCAATTACAACATGGCGGGCGGCAAGGTGACAGTGCCAGTCACTGCCAATCACAACATGGCGGGCCGCAAGGTGACAGTGCCAGTCACTGCCAATCACAACATGGCGGGCGGCAAGGTGAAATGTGCCAGCCACTGCCAATCACAACATGACGGGCGTCAAGGTGAAATGTGCCAGCCACTGCCAATCACAACATGACGGGCGGCAAGGTGAAATGTGCCAGCCACTGCCAATCACAACATGACGGGCGGCAAGGTGACAGTGCCAGCCAATCACAACATGACGGGCGGCAAGGTGACAGTGCCAGCCACTGCCAATCCACAACATGACGGGCGGCAAGGTGACAGTGCCAGCCACTGCCAATCACAACATGACGGGCGGCAAGGTGACAGTGCCAGCCACTGCGAATCACAACATGACGGCGGCAAGGTGACAGTGCCAGCCACTGCGAATCACAACATGACGGGCGGCAAGGTGACAGTGCCAGCCACTGCAAATCACAACATGACGGGCGGCAAGGTGACAGTGCCAGCCACTGCGAATCACAACATGACGGGCGGCAAGGTGACAGTGCCAGTCACTGCGAATCACAACATGACGGGCGGCAAGGTGACAGTGCCAGTCACTGCGAATCACAACATGACGGGCGGCAAGGTGACAGTGCCAGTCACTGCGAATCACAACATGACGGGCAGCAAGGTGACAGTGCCCATTACTGTCAATCACAACATGATGGGCAGCAAGGTGACAGTGCTAGTTACTGTATATCATAACATGACGGGCAGCAAGGTGACAGTGCTAGTTACTGTAAATCATAACATGATGGGCAGCAAGGTGACAGTGCTAGTTACTGTAAATCATAACATGACAGACAGCAAGGTGACAGTGCTAGTTACCTGTAAATCATAACATGACGGGCAGCAAGGTGACAGTGCTAGTTACTGTAAATCATAACATGACGGGCAGCAAGGTGACAGTGCTAGTTACTGTAAATCATAACATGACCGGCAGCAAGGTGACAGTGCCAGTTACTGTAAATCATAACATGATGGGCAGCAAGGTGACAGTGCTAGTTACTGTAAATCATAACATGACAGACAGCAAGGTGACAGTGCTAGTTACTGTAAATCATAACATGATGGACAGCAAGGTGACAGTGCTAGTTACTGTAAATCATAACATGACAGACAGCAAGGTGACAGTGCTAGTTACTGTAAATCATAACATGACCGGCATCAAGGTGACAGTGCTAGTTACTGTAAATCATAACATGACAGACAGCAAGGTGACAGTGCTAGTTACTGTATATCATAACATGACGGGCAGCAAGGTGACAGTGCTAGTTACTGTAAATCATAACATGATGGGCAGCAAGGTGACAGTGCTAGTTACTGTAAATCATAACATGATGGGCTGCAAGGTGACAGTGCTAGTTACTGTAAATCATAACATGATGGGCAGCAAGGTGACAGTGCTAGTTACTGTAAATCATAACATGACAGACAGCAAGTGACAGTGCTAGTTACTGTAAAATCATAACATGATGGGCTGCAAGGTGACAGTGCTAGTTACTGTAAATCATAACATGATGGGCAGCAAGGTGACAGTGCTAGTTACTGTAAATCATAACATGACAGACAGCAAGGTGACAGTGCTAGTTACTGTAAATCATAACATGACGGGCAGCAAGGTGACAGTGCTAGTTACTGTAAATCATAACATGACAGACAGCAAGGTGACAGTGCTAGTTACTGTATATCATAACATGACGGGCAGCAAGGTGACAGTGCTAGTTACTGTAAATCATAACATGATGGGCAGCAAGGTGACAGTGCTAGTTACTGTAAATCATAACATGATGGACAGCAAGGTGACAGTGCTAGTTACTGTAAATCATAACATGATGGACAGCAAGGTGACAGTGCTAGTTACTGTAAAATCATAACATGATGGGCTGCAAGGTGACAGTGCTAGTTACTGTATATCATAACATGACGGGCAGCAAGGTGACAGTGCTAGTTACTGTAAATCATAACATGACGGGCAGCAAGGTGACAGTGCTAGTTACTGTAAATCATAACATGACGGGCAGCAAGGTGACAGTGCTAGTTACTGTAAATCATAACATGACAGACAGCAAGGTGACAGTGCTAGTTACTGTATATCATAACATGACGGGCAGCAAGGTGACAGTGCTAGTTACTGTAAATCATAACATGACGGGCAGCAAGGTGACAGTGCTAGTTACTGTAAATCATAACATGACGGGCAGCAAGTGACAGTGCTAGTTACTGTAAATCATAACATGACAGACAGCAAGGTGACAGTGCTAGTTACTGTATATCATAACATGACGGGCAGCAAGGTGACAGTGCTAGTTACTGTAAATCATAACATGATGGGCAGCAAGGTGACAGTGCTAGTTACTGTAAATCATAACATGACGGGCAGCAAGGTGACAGTGCTAGTTACTGTAAATTATAACATGATGGGCAGGAAGGTGACAGTGCTAGTTACTGTAAATCACAACATGATGGGCAGCAAGGTGACAGTGCTAGTTACTGTAAATCACAACATGATGGGCAGCAAGGTGACATTGCTAGTTACTGTAAATCATAACATGATGGGCAGCAAGGTGACAGTGCTAGTTACTGTAAATCATAACATGACGGACAGCAAGGTGACAGTGCTAGTTACTGTAAATCATAACATGACCGACAGCAAGGTGGACAGTGCTAGTTACTGTAAATCATAACATGATGGACAGCAAGGTGACAGTGCTAGTTACTGTAAATCATAACATGACCGGCAGCAAGGTGACAGTGCTAGTTACTGTAAATCATAACATGACAGACAGCAAGGTGGCAGAGCTAGTTACTGTAAATCATAACATAACCGACAGCAAGGTGGCAGAGCTAGTTACTGTAAATCATAACATGATGGGCAGCAAGGTGACAGTGCTAGTTACTGTAAATCATAACATGACCGGCAGCAAGGTGACAGTGCTAGTTACTGTAAATCATAACATGATGGGCAGCAAGGTGACAGTGCTAGTTACTGTAAATCATAACATGACCGGCAGCAAGGTGACAGTGCTAGTTACTGTAAATCATAACATGATGGGCAGCAAGGTGACAGTGCTAGTTACTGTATATCATAACATGATGGGCAGCAAGGTGACAGTGCTAGTTACTGTAAATCATAACATGATGGGCAGCAAGGTGACAGTGCTAGTTACTGTAAATCACAACATGATGGGCAGCAAGGTGACAGGGCTAGTTACTGTAAACCATAACATGATGGACAGCAAGGTGACAGTGCTAGTTACTGTAAATCATAACATGACAGACAGCAAGGTGACAGTGCTAGTTACTGTATATCATAACATGACCGGGCAGCAAGGTGACAGTGCTAGTTACTGTAAATCATAACATGATGGGCAGCAAGGTGACAGTGCTAGTTACTGTAAATCATAACATGACCGGCAGCAAGGTGACAGTGCTAGTTACTGTAAATCATAACATGATGGGCAGCAAGGTGACAGTGCTAGTTACTGTAAACCATAACATGACAGACAGCAAGGTGACAGTGCTAGTTACTGTAAATCATAACATGACCGGCAGCAAGGTGACAGTGCTAGTTACTGTAAATCATAACATGATGGGCAGCAAGGTGACAGTGCTAGTTACTGTATATCATAACATGATGGGCAGCAAAGGGTGACAGTGCTAGTTACTGTAAATCATAACATGATGGGCAGCAAGGTGACAGTGCTAGTTACTGTAAATCACAACATGATGGGCAGCAAGGTGACAGTGCTAGTTACTGTAAATCATAACATGACAGACAGCAAGGTGAAAGTGCTAGTTACTGTAAATCATAACATGATGGGCAGCAAGGTGACAGTGCTAGTTACTGTAAATCATAACATGACAGACAGCAAGGTGACAGTGCTAGTTACTGTAAATCACAACATGATGGGCAGCAAGGTGACAGTGCTAGTTACTGTATATCATAACATGATGGGCAGCAAGGTGACAGTGCTAGTTACTGTAAATCATAACATGATGGGCAGCAAGGTGACAGTGCTAGTTACTGTAAATCACAACATGATGGGCAGCAAGGTGACAGTGCTAGTTACTGTAAATCATAACATGATGGGCAGCAAGGTGACAGTGCTAGTTACTGTAAATCATAACATGATGGGCAGCAAGGTGACAGTGCTAGTTACTGTATATCATAACATGATGGGCAGCAAGGTGACAGTGCTAGTTACTGTAAATCATAACATGATGGGCAGCAAGGTGACAGTGCTAGTTACTGTAAATCATAACATGATGGGCAGCAAGGTGACAGTGCTAGTTACTGTAAATCATAACATGATGGGCAGCAAGGTGACAGTGCTAGTTACTGTAAATCATAACATGATGGGCAGCAAGGTGACAGTGCTAGTTACTGTAAATCATAACATGATGGGCAGCAAGGTGACAGTGCTAGTTACTGTAAATTCATAACATGATGGGCAGCAAGGTGACAGTGCTAGTTACTGTAAATCATAACATGATGGGCAGCAAGGTGACAGTGCTAGTTACTGTAAATCATAACATGATGGGCAGCAAGGTGACAGTGCTAGTTACTGTAAATCATAACATGATGGGCAGCAAGGTGACAGTGCTAGTTACTGTAAATCATAACATGAATGGGCAGCAAGGTGACAGTGCTAGTTACTGTAAATCATAACATGATGGGCAGCAAGGTGACAGTGCTAGTTACTGTAAATCATAACATGATGGGCAGCAAGGTGACAGTGCTAGTACTGTAAATCATAACATGATGGGCAGCAAGGTGACAGTGCTAGTTACTGTAAATCATAACATGACGGCAGCAAGGTGACAGTGCTAGTTACTGTAAATCATAACATGATGGGCAGCAAGGTGACAGTGCTAGTTACTGTAAATCATAACATGATGGGCAGCAAGGTGACAGTGCTAGTTACTGTAAATCATAACATGACAGACAGCAAGGTGACAGTGCTAGTTACTGTAAATCATAACATGATGGGCAGCAAGGTGACAGTGCTAGTTACTGTAAATCATAACATGACAGGACAGCAAGGTGACAGTGCTAGTTACTGTAAATCATAACATGATGGGCAGCAAGGTGACAGTGCTAGTTACTGTAAATCATAACATGAAGGCAGCAAGGTGACAGTGCTAGTTACTGTAAATCATACATGATGGGCAGCAAGGTGACAGTGCTAGTTACTGTAAATCATAACATGACTGGCAGCAAGGTGACAGTGCTAGTTACTGTAAATCATAACATGATGGGCAGCAAGGTGACAGTGCTAGTTATCTGTAAATCATAACATGACGGGCAGCAAGGTGACAGTGCTAGTTACTGTAAATCATAACATGATGGGCAGCAAGGGACAGTGCTATTACTTGTAAATCATAACATGATGGGCAGCAAGGGGTGACAGTGCTAGTTACTGTAAATCACAACATGATGGGCAGCAACGGTGACAGTGCTAAGGTAGTTACTGTAAATCATAACCATGAAGGGCAGCAATGTGACAGTTCA